>NW_021605073.1:375732-411003 GCF_004785775.1 Grammomys surdaster | reverse complement strand
AGAGAGAGAGAGAGAGAGAGAGAGAGAGAGAGAGAGAGAGAGAGAGAGAAGAGAGAGAGGGAGTCAGTCAGCCTTGAGCTCACAATTCTCTTGCCTCAGCCTCCTGAATGCTGGGGCTACATTGTGCATGGCTTTGAATCTTGAAGAAAAATGCAGCACTCTTTTCTGAGGCCCATTTGGATTTCTGCTCCTTGCAGTAAAGGCTGTGTCCCAGCCTCTGTCTCCAGACATATTCACAATTTCTCCTTTGCCTAATTCCAACGACTCTCCTCACACCCACCCTCGGTTTTCATGCTTTGACTAGACTCCCTTTAAATGAACTTCAGCTTTCAAAATCTTCCCTGAAAAAAAATCTCTAGGCATCCGCTAGTGATGAAAGAACAGTGGCCTTGGTTGCCAAGCTACAAATTTCTGCCTGGCTATTATGCCTGCACTCGAGCTAAATCAAAACTCAGTCCAAACCGAGGAAAGCTGGGAGAAGGAGGGGTGGCCTTCCCCCGGGAAGAGCACACCAATTAGCTGTCCAGTGCCAAATGATCAGCCCGGAAAACTATACCTACAAGGAACATTATGCAGACTGAATAGGTTATGTTTAGGAATATATAAATGTATATATGCATGCAATAACAATTATTGAAAGAAAGGTTATAAATTTGAAGGAAAACTGGGAGGGGTGTGTGAGACAATTGGAGACATGAAAAGGAAGGGAGACATATAAATTATACTCTCAGAAACTAAAAAAAAAAAATCCTCATCCCATCATTTATTATCATACATCTCAAGTTTTTGTTATTAACTAAACAATAAATGCTATGGTATGGGGTTTCACTTGTGGATGGCCCCTACTTTGGATGCTACTATATGACCAGGAGAAAGCCTTGCACATAGCAAGCATTCAAGAAGACTTTCATAATTTTCACTAAATCTTAAAGTTGTTGTTTTCTCTCTTATTACAGATGACTTCAAGAGAGAAATTGAAGAAGTTATTACATCAAAAAGTCATAGAAAGATATGTTAATAGATTTTTGAAAAATGCAATTTTTCCTAAAGAGGCAGTGTACAAAAAGAGCAAATCTCAAGAGTTTGAGTTCTAGGTCGAGTTTGCTCAGGTAACTAAGGTAACTGGGTAAGTGCCTTAAATCCTCTGACTTTCATTGACAAATTAGTGCCAATAAAAGTCCCTCTCTCATTGAGATATTGTGATAATGAAATGATAGTATATCTCCTCCCTTGATGTCTGCATGGTTTCCTCACCTTCCTCACCTTCCATAGAAAAGGAAAAACTACTTCCTGAGGTGTCATATGGAGCCCAACACTATCCCCAATACCTCCCCCTTGCACCTCAATTCTGGTTGAAACTAACCAAGACCTAGTGGAAATTCCAATAGACTGTCTGGCCTGGAAAGACTTGAGAAAGATCTTCCTTCAAAAATTTGCACTGCTTGCTAGGTAAACACACAAAGGTCATCTTAGCACATCTCCAGGCTCTTTCACAATTTTCCATCCGGCTTCTGGAGGAGAGAGAGTCTCAGAGCTGATTCTTAATAGAATATACATTCTATCCCATATTGAGCACAATATGTGCAAGTGGAGAACAGGCTCAATATTTTATTTATCATCTTATGGAACCCTAACAACTCTTTGAAATAGATGCCTTCATTATTCCCATTTTACAGCTAGAGAGACAAAAGCTCAGACATGTATCTAGGCCAAAGGTCGTAGAGATAGAATTTGAGGAAGTAGAAATTTGAACTGTAGTCCAAAGTTTTGTACTGGAGTCTCAGTTTAATCACAGTAACTCTCAGTCAACAAGTTAAACTCTGACCACTGTGCTTCACAGGACCCCCATTTTGTCAACAGTACGTCTACCATTACATTTCTGTCTGTATTTTCCTTTATACTCTAAATCCTACATTACCACCAGATTCGCCTTTTTGGCATTTGAAATCTGGGTTTTGCTGCAAACTGTGCTGAGATGCTTCCTGTCTCTGCAAACACCACTTTCTAGCAACTCAGGTGTTTCTCAAAGTTTATTACGCTACAGAATTTCCTGAGTAAGTTTATAAAATAGATCTGTACTCCTCTGGGTGTGTCTTCACCCTAGCCATATCTGTCACATGACCCCCTTTATAACTTAGATCTGATGGTTTTAAAATGACAAGATAGACATAACACAGATAAAAGAGGTCCAAATTCTCTGGAGTGGAAAGAAGAGTTTATCCTGTCTAAGAACTGTAGGGCTTGTGGTCACCACCACCCTAACGTTCCTGAAATTCACACATCGAAGACAGGATTACATTAGTGTTTTACCAATACACACACAGACACACACACACACACAAAGAGAGAGGGGGAGAGAGAGAGAGAGAGAGAGAGAGAGAGAGAGAGAGAGAGAGAGAGAGAGAGACAGAGAGAGAGAGACAGAGAGAGAGAGACAAAGACAGAGAAACAGATAGAGAAACAGACAGATAGACACACAGACACAACACCTCCAAGAATATCCAGACTCCTACCCCTACCCAGGCAAGCATGTGAGAAAAAGGCAATTTAACAGAACAGAAAGTCTTTTTTGACAAAGCCCACTCTTCTCCATTATCCAATATGTAGATATCTCTCTCTTCCTCTCTTCCCAACAATGGGAGGCTGATACCAAGGTATCAGCTAGCATGGTGCCATTTAAGATTCAAGCCCCTGGAATGATGTCACTCACATTTGGGGTAGATCTTCCTTCCTCATTTAAACTTCTCTGGAAACATACTCATAGACATGGCACAATTTGTGCCATACTAATATCTTAGATGTCTCTTAATATATTAAAGTTGAAAATAAAAATTGACTACCACAGACCAGATCCTCCATTTTTATTGGCATAAATGAGACAGAACAAAGTTCCCTGAGTTAGAGTTGGTTGACATTCAGTTTTTTCCCACTCTTTGTATACCAAGCTCCAATAGGAACTAAATACACAGACTCCACCAGCAGCTACAAGATTGTAGGTGGTTTGGAGCCATGGCTGATCATCACTGGGCACATCAAATTTTCCACTCTACTTAGAAAGATTGGCAAGGGGGTTAGCAAGTATTTCATTTCTCTCTTACTTTTGTGTCATTGGACTGTGTAGGAAACTGAGTCACCATCTCCATTTGGAAACAAAAAGGTGGAAGGCCTTGAATAATGGGGTGGGGGATAGAAAGGCAGGCTGGTCAGTAGCACTCTTTCTTCTCGTATTCCTCCCTCCAAGCTTCAGGGAGGGTATTAGTACGTGGATTTCTGCACCCATCACATGACAAGGTAAAGGTGAATGTCTGCATTCTTATCCACTTGTGGAGTCAGCTGATTCCAGTAATGGCAGTTTGAATACCTATGTAGAGATAATGTGTGACCCTGTGACCCAGTTTAAGAAAATGTTGAAATAGCTGAGAAAAGAGCTCAACTTCTCCTTCCTAGTCAGCATTAAGGGAGGGTGAGTCATCACTCCACATTTGCAGTAACGGAATCTGAGGTGCAAAAGGAAAGATAAACATGCATTTTTACATTCTACTGTGCCTTCATGCTGTGCCTAAGCAAAGGACCTATGTCAAAAAAAAAAAAAAAAAACAAAGATTAACAATGATCTAAATGATGTAGGTCCTGAGCTTCTTGGAATTGGAATTGGAAGGTAGAGGAAGGATAGATGGCCTAGTCTACATAGTGACTCCAGAAGAGTCATGCCAGTATATCAAGACCCTATAGTTTCCATGTTTCAAAGCTAACCCTGGTAAACTTTTTCAGCTCCTTCATGGAAAAGATTCGGATTGCCATGCTGAATTAAAAACAAGGCTTACCTCTTTGCAGCCTGAAAGAAACTCACCTCCCTGACAAAGTTTTTGAAAACTGAACAGTAAAAGTTAAGGTAATAGCCCAAGCAAATGGAACTCAAGCACTTGCTGTAATCAATTCAAGTGGAACTAAATAGAGTACTATGCCTAGAATAAGATACCAGTCCACCAAGAAAGTATATAACAACTTTAAGATATATGCACCAAACAACAGTGTACTTAATTTAATGAAACAAGCATTACTGGACAAAGAGCAACAAATAGCAGATATAATAGTTGTGAATCACCAAAATACTCCATTCTTACCAATAGAGAGTTCATCCATGTAAAACAAATCAACAAAGACACAGATCAAGTACATGAAAGAACCAATAAACTTAAGACATTAGTAAAAAGATACATTAAAAGGACTCAGTCATTATATTCTTAAGTCGGTATATTGAGAAATAGTCTTGAATCCAAGTCTTACCAAAAGTGAGAAAATGAAATAAAATCTTTTATCTTATCACATTATAATAAAATAAAATCAAGAATCTAGACACACACACACACATACACACACATACACACTAGAAAACTCATTTGCACATGACTGCAAGCCATTTTCCTTGACCTGAACAATCTGCCCCTTCCCATAGCCAGGGTGTTAAATCAAAGGGTTATTAGTCATGGAAAACACCCACTTTCAAATCTCAATACTTCAAAGCTTGACTACCTTATCCTTTATGACTCATCAAATCAAATTCATCAAAAACTTTCTAGTTTTGACTCTAATGCAAATTACTATGGTTTCTCTGCAGTGGCATAAATAGCTGACTCTTTGGCAACAGTCATTTTGTTTCTAACAGACTCAATTCTTTCTGGAAGAAAAGACATTCAAAGCCAGCTCTGGGGGCTTCACACTGAAAAACAAGCAGTTGAGGGGTGAGGGGAGAAAAGACGGTACAGGCAATAAAAGTTTAGCTAAAGAATGTTACTTCCTGTGGAGAACTGTGTGCTTTATAACGTATGACCCTACCAGAAGCTGTTAAAACAATACTCACTAAACATCATGAAAAATTCGCATTCTTTTTCACAAATTCTGACAGAAAAGCACCGAGGGAGAAGACAAGGGCTTTTTGCCTGTCAGGGCTACTTTTATGTTATTGTTATAGGGAGGAGGGCAAGAGGCCTGGGAAACTGTCCTAAGATGGCCATGAAATCCTATATCACATAACTCCTCCATGATAATATTAGAAGCAGATGTATAAAGCAGCCTTATCGAAGGGCTGCAAGCAACAGTCGGGATAGGGATAAACCAAGATGGGAGTGGGCTGCTGAGACCATCCCCTATTCTACATGATATGCTTTCTTCTGTACAAGAAGAACTTGCTATTTGATTAAGCATGCTAGGCAAAGGGAGCAATGATGCTTTAAAGCAAGTAAAAGGACTTAGTTACATATTTTACAGGCAATTTATAGGATTAGAAATAAGAAAAGTTAAAGCATTCTGTGCTGTTACTGTTCAGTCCTAAGAATAATTTGATGTAGAATTTAATAGAGATCTTCTGAGGGTTTACCCAGCCCTTTTACTTTCAATAGGCAAGCCTAAAGATGTGCTTACATCTGAAAACCCAGACTGCATTAGTGCAACTTAGCCCTGGTAGCATAGTCTAGAGAACTGGAAAATACACAATATTTATTAGTCTGCAATTTAAGGATTTTTAAAGTTATTTTGTTAAATTTTAGTATTGTGGCTCTACGAATTATATGGATAACTGATATAGATTGCATATTCTATATTAAAAGAAAGGGATATTAAAAGAAAGATAGATAGTTGAGGAAACTTCTTCTGGGAATAAATATAAGCCACATGGCAAGAAAAGTCATTTTCCTCTGATAGATCCAAAAGATTAGAATTGCTGACATGCAGGTTTAACTACTAGCAAATTAATAGTAACAAACAAAAAATAATCCCCCCAAACAAAAATAAAAAGCAGAAAGGGGAACTTTATTTGACGTGGCTGCACTGAGAGGAAAGACAAAGAGTTAAGTGATACCCTCTAGTTCGTCCTTGTGATCCTAAAGTGAGATTAGTTTACAGAGAGGGCCAGAGATGCACACATTTGAGCAGTCCTAACAAAAGTCTGGCCCAACCCGTCACTAACCTATCATTTTCTAAGCTCCAGTTTCTCCAGAAAGGTGATCTGGCAAGTTGTTAGCACTGTGTGAAAAGTCTTCCTGGAGGTAAGTTTCTGGCTCTGGCTTGTATCAGCTATTTCCTTCCCCCAGCATGAGATTCCTGGGCGGGGGAGTGGGGGGGGAGGGCGAGAATTCCAGTTTCTTAGAGTCATACTCTCAATAGTATGATAGTCTGATTGAAAAGCATATATATTTTCCCAGTCATTACAGAACTTTCATAAGAGTAAAAATAGGAAAAGAGCAAAGTTATACTTTCCATATGTATATTATGTTGTTGAAAATATTGAACATACCTTCTAAAATTCATTTCATGTTATAGAAACTTAGCTTAAAATTCATGAAACAATTTTCCAAAATTTGTTAGGCACATAAACGCTACTATCTAAATCTTTAAATACTGCATTGGAAGAGAACTTTAAAAATCCAACTTAAGCCTTTTAAAATAGTCCATTTTAATTTAACTTGAAGATTAGAAAAGCAACTAGAAATGCCAGTGAATCAGAAACCTAAGACTGGACAAATATTATGCACATTTTTGATAAAGAAAATTGAATTTATCATAAAGCTCAACAGTTTAAAGGACAGTTAAGATCTGAACTGCTTTGTATTGAAATACCAGTTTGTGGTATTAAATTGTAGATATACAAAGTATTTTAATGTAAGTTAACATAAAGGTAAATAAATCTTACTGATGTTTATTATGAAATGATCTCTGAAAATGTTACTGACCATATTCTAAATAATACCTATTTTATACAGGAGTCTTGGTTAAGAGATTAATTCCCCAAGGTATGTATGCTTTTGATAGGGAAATTTTCAGTGATTTCCTGAGGTTCACATGAATAATATCATCTCGCCACTGTGTTTGTAATTTTATTTCAGGTGGATCTGATGATTACTTACTTGCCAATCAGAAATTCTGTGCCTCTTTCTGTCTTTAGTTTTGTTTCATCTCTGCTACATCACCATGTGCTTGAATTACTTGCTAACACTTACAAAACCAAATTATTGTTTCACAAATTTCTATACCCTAGTCAGGGTTCACTTTGAACCTGATGGTGCCATAGAAAAGCATCAATTTACAACTAGAAAGAAAACTTCTCTGAGCCATTTTAGTTTAATAAATATTTGACAGTAGCTTTTAAAGAATTATGTAACACAAATATATAAACACACGGACACTGGACAATACACAATGGTATATTAAGGAAATTAAATGGCAAATGAAAAACATCAAAGAATTAAAAGAAAAGGGAAATATAATTTATCATTGACTGTGGGGGTAACATCACCACAGTTCTAAAAGAGAGGTTGATGGCTACAAGTACCTACATTAAAACACTGGATAGGTAGGACTAGAGAGATACTCTGGTTCAGAGCACTTGCTCTTGCAGAGGACCTAGGTTCAGTTCCCAGCATCCACATAGTGATTCATAGCCATCCACAATAAGTTCAACAGCCTTCAACCACCTCTTCTGACCTTTGCAGGCACCAGACACACTTGGGATGCATATACATATGTGTAGGCAAACACTAGTATACAAAATAAATGTACATAATACTAAATTACCAGAGTGATGCTAAATAAATAAGTCTGGATAAGTCCTAACAAGATTGTACAAAAATGAGAATAAGCCACAGTCAAAATTAGTGGGAGAAAAGAAAAAACAAAGATCAGAGACAAAAATATTGAAATGAAAACCGATACAATGATGAAAACTATCAACGAAGTAAAGAGTTACCCTTTAGAAAAGATAAATAGAATTTTAAAACCTTTGATAGGGCTGAAGAGATGGCTCAGTGGCTAAGGGCATTGGCTGCCCTTCCAGAGGTTTAATTCCCAGAATCACATGGTGGTTCACAGTTGTCTGTAACTCTGGGATCTGACCTCCTCACACAGATGTACATGCAGGCAAAACACCAATGCACATAAAATAAATAAGTAAACTATCAACATATAAATAATTTTTTAAAAATGCTTTGATATGATAACCAAAGTTAAAAGATAGAAATCATGGCATGGTTCACTAGCAGACAGAACTCTGCTACCTTAGGAAATAGCAATGATTGGGCAGTGGAACCATGACACTGTGCTAGTGGCCAACAGTGTGTGCTTTTTGTCCTAGGAGCCTGACCTCCTGACACAGATGATCTGTGGCTGGCCACTTCTGCAAGAGGCTTTGTGGTCTGTGGCTGGCCACTTCTGTAAGAGGCTTTGTGGTCTGTGGCTGGCCATTTCTGCAAGAGGGTTTGTCCTGGTCTGCTAGGACTTGGGGAGGAAGAAGTACCCACTTAACTTCCCATCCACTCATGATAAGCCAATGTTTCAAACTCGAAGCAGGCATGTGTTTGGAACCACCTTCTGACTTCCTGGAAGGACATGAACTCCTCTCTGGTCCCTGTTCAGGCCATCATCTATCGTCATTGATCTGGTGACTCTTCCCATGACCTGGTGTACCTGGAGCCCTCTGGCAACAATGCAAACTAGAAACCAGAGGACCATTCCCCAACCATTACCCCACCTCTTCCCTCCCCACCATGGGCCAAGAGTAGTCCAGAGGAGGCACTTCTAATGAAGCCCAAAGCAAGCTCAGTCAAACAGGACAGTACTGGATAAGTATGACTGATCGTTAATGAGGCAAAAGAGAGACTGAAAAATGCATCAGAAGCAACTTTCTTGATTAGAGATAATGCACATTCAGACTGCCTACTAACAATGTCTGTTAAGATATCAGTGGGAGGTTGGAATTGGATTTTATCATATGTACATTTTTCAAGCTTAAATAATTTGACAGTATGATTCATCTGACTGACTTCAGGTTTCAGATGCAAGGACAAGGGAACCAGCTTAGAAACACCTACTCTGTTTATATGACCAAAACTGTAACTGGCTTGCCTGGCAAGAACGAAGGTATTCTAAAGAGACACTTGTGCTCCTCTCTTTGGCTCTCAGTGGACAGCAAAAAATTATAATTTGCTCCAATGCAAGTTCCAGGTTAGCTTCGGCAGCATTATACCATGTCTCAAAAACGAAAGAAATAATAAGTTGAAACTTATTAAGCTTAGTGAACCCACTAAAAGAGGACATTATTTAGTCCTCAAAATGCTGGTGATATTTAGTAGTTTTGCTACTAGCAAATAAAGATTACTATGAAATTGGATATGTGAGCCTATTTATGCGAAGGTTTGAACACAGATGATAAGGAAGTGGTAGTTTCAACCAATGACTGAGGAAATGGGAGACAGTGAAACTTTGGCACTCTTTCTAAATTTCTTATGTAGTGGTTATAATAAATACTTCATAATAAAAGCCTTCAATTTTAAAAGCTAAAAAATGTGTCTGTTCTACATAATAGGGATAGCAAAAAATGACAATAAAATTACCAAATTTTTTCCAATTCTGTTCAGAGATTCAAGACGAAACCACTACTTCTTAAATATTTGTCTTAGGAATTTCTACATGCAAATATCTCTCCTCAGATGCTCAAGAGGACAGCAGCTTTGCTTTGTTCACCACTGTATCATGGCATCTAAAACACTGTCTGGTGCATAACAGTCCAATATACTTTCAATAAATCATTTTTTTTAGAGAGTATATACTTCTTTTTTGTTAGGTATCTTATTTCTTGAGCATCTCTTATTTCCTCTCTTATGGGTCTGTATTACTCACTTTTACAGAAGTGTACCATGCCTGTGTTTGAATATATCATGAGCTGTTCAGCCAATTAAAGTTATCCCTTAATTAAAGTTATCCCTTAATTAATTAGCAGCTGAAACAGTGCCATAGACACTGCTTCAGCTGCTAGTCTAAGGCCAATAAACACTCCTCTTTGTTTCAATCACAAAGACAAAAATTGACAAAGAATCAAACATGATATATTGCCATGTGGTGAAGGGTATAATAAAAAATAAGGTAAATAAGAGGGAGATCATAAGAAGTGGTTAGAAAAAAGGTTTGTCTTATAAATATGTGTGATGTCAATATTTTCTTCTACTCCGGATGGTTGTACATCATTCATGGTTTGTTGTATATCCATTCGAACACTTGTCTAACTCTTCCATTTTTGAATTGGTCACTAGTTTTCTTGGCTCTTTTTTCCTTTGATGTATTCTATAACAACAGCACTTCATTCCTTCTTTACAGTAAAGTAAGATGGCATCAAGTAGGTAAATAACCTCTATTAAAGGCTTCCATCGCTGGGCAGTGGTGGTACACACCTTTAATCCCAGCTTTTGGGAGGCAGAGGCAAGCAGATTTCTGAGTTCGAGGACAACCTGGTCTACAGAGTGAGTTCCAGGACAGCCAGGGCTATACAGAAAAACCCTGTCTCAAAAAAAAAAAAGGAAGAAAGAAAAAAAAGGCTTCCATCACTTGATTGCCTAGACCAGAGTTTCTCAACTTGTGGGTTGAGACCCTATTAGGGAATCCTGCATATCAGATATTTACATTATGATTCATAACAGTAGCAAAATTATAGTTATGAAATAGCAAGGAAAAGAACTTTATGGTTGAGGGTCATCACAGCATAAGGAACTGAATTAAAGGGTCACAACATTAGGAAGGTTGAGAAGCACTGGCCTAGAGTCACTTCCGGACGACTCTATTACCTGAAATAACCACTACCATTTGGGTTCCTCTAGTTTGATTTTTTTTTCATCTTATACTCAGCAAATATGTCTGTTTACATGTTTATCATCTCTATTAATCTATTCATCATTTCATGCAGACAGAATTCTAGCCTTGAAACATAGACTAGCCAACCATGAGTACTCAGTGTGCATTTGTCCAATAAGTGATCGTTCAAAGGGCACAGATCTAGACTACAAGTCAATAGTTGTTCTGTTCTAAGGTAACTAACCATAGTTATGCTTACTAGAGTTAGAAGCTGTCCAGTTGTAGTAAGTTAACTCTTTTGGAGGCAACCTCATTGCTCTCCACCTTGCTTATTCCTCTTTTAAAAAAACTTTCAATTTATATTCTAATATTTCCTATTAATTTACCATAAATGTCTACAAAGCATAAAATGTAGTGCTCTCCCAGTTGTATTCATTGTGAATACATGTTGAATTAACTTACATAGCGGAAGAAATAGTGTTTTTTTACTTCTTTCCATGTGTATGTATGGTGTGTGTGTACGTATATTTGTGTTTACATGTGTATATGCACATGTATGTGTGCAGGCACATGTGTGTGAAGGTCCAAGTTTGGTGTTGGGAATCTTTTTCAGTTTCTCTTCCACAATATTTATCTAGGGATGATCTCATAATCAAACCCAAAGCTCACAGATATGTCTAGTCTCATTAGTCATTTTGTTCCCTGTGTCTCTACCTTGTAAGGTTGGAAATCCAGATAGGTCATGTGTTCCCCAGATCCTAACTGATTCTCTAACTGGTCTGGCAAGCACTTTAACTGGTGAGCCATGTCCTCAAGCCTTATTCAGTATTTTAAACAAATCAAATAAAAACACTTGCCGGGCGGTGGTGGCGCACGCCTTTAATCCCAGCACTTGGGAGGCAGGGACAGGCGGATTTCTGAGTTCGAGGCCAGCCTGGTCTACAGAGTGAGTTCCAGGACAGCCAGGGCTACACAGAGAAACCCTGTCTCGAAAAACCAAAAAAAACAACAAAAACAAATAAAAACACTTTATTTCAAGATGAGTAAGTAAATCTTAATTTGTCTTCTGATAATGATTCATTAAATGCCATTAAACAAAAAGATTAAAAAGATCATAACATCAAATATATTGAAGTGGTCATTTGTAGAAGGAAACATGGGACAGAAAATTGGCATAAAGATTTTGTAGGAAAGTGCTATTGCAGATGGAACAGCGTGAAAGAAAACCAGACAAGAGGTATCATTGTAGAGAGCAGCAGATTTAGATGGCAGTGCTGAGGTGTGAAGCTAGAAACTGTTGCTGCAAATGCTTTCCAGCCTCCCCACCTCGTTTCTATTTCCTCAGCAGCAGGAACCACCACTGAGTCATTCCCAGGGCTGACCAGTTAATGACCTGGTGGTCGGTTGACTAAATTGGAGCTCTTTCTCCCTGGAAGTGACAATGTTTTGTTCTTACTAGAGTAGCTACTTATTCTGGTTATGGATTTGCTCTTCCTGCACATGATGCTTCGATAAAAACCACCATCCGTGGACTTACAGATTGCCTTATCCACCATGCCAGTATTCTACACAGTATTGCTTCTGATCACAGAACTCATTTCACAACCAGAAAGGTGTGACAGTGGGCCCACAATCATGGAATCCACTGGTCATATCAAGTTGCCTTCCATCCTGAAGCAGCTGGCCTGATAGAAAGATGGAATGGCCTTTTGAAGACATATTTACAGCACCAATTAGGTGGCAGCAATCTGGAAAGCTGGGGCAGGAGTCTCCAGGAAGCAAGTATATGCTTTGAATCAGCATTCAAGATGTAGTACAGTTTTCCCCACAGCCAGGATTCATGAGTTCAGGAATCAAGGTGTAGAAATGGGTGTGGTTCCACTGGTGACCTACTAGGAAAAGGATTGCTTTATGTTTCCATGACTTCAAATTGTGCTGGCCTAGAAGTTTTGGTTCCAGCCTGGGGAACACTCCTGACAGGAGCCACAGTAAACATTTTGTTGAACTGGAAGCTCAGAGTTCCCCCTAATCACTCTGGGTTTCTGATGCCCTTAAGCCAACAGGCTAAGAAAGGAATAGTAGAGTTCCAAAGGGTGACAATAGACCCAAATTATCATGAGGAAATTGCATTGCTTCTCCACAATGAAGTTGAGGAAGATAAAGTCCGGACATCCTTGAGGGCATCTCTTGGTGTTACCAGTTCCTGTCATTAAAGTCAGTGGGAAACAGCAACAACTCAATCCAGGAAGTATGACAAAGGGCACAAAACCTTCAGGAATGAAGTTAAGGTAGAGTCAATGACCTAAAAGCCTCAGGTGGGCTGAGAAGCTCTGAACAAGGAATCCGGTTTGACTGGTAACACCCATCATAGCTTCTGATAAGGAGATCCACACACCAAGCCCACCAGTATCTAACACTTCCAGACTGCAGGACAGCTGACCTTCAGAAGGACTCTTCTAGCTGCATACGTGCACAGTCTCACATCCACCAAGAGACCATGGCCCTTCAGTTGTTCTAATCAAAGAACAATCCTGCTTCTGGAGATGCCTGTCTTCTGTCGTTTAGTTCCTCATTGCCTCCATCAATTTTGATCTTATGGTTATGGATCACTCCTCCTGAAAAAACAAAACAAAACAAACAAACAAACAAACAAACAAGACCTGTACAGGTGCTTGCTGAGAGTGGAGGAAATACAGAATGAGTAGTAAAGAAGCTTAATTATAAATATAATCTATGACCATATAACCAGGTGCAGAAATAAGAATTATATTGACTTGAGTGTTTCTGCTGTATTTTGTTAAGACCATGTTTTGTGTATTTTATATATATAATATATAAATTAAATAGATGTTTTTGTTTTTGTTTTCTTTCCTCTGTGTTTATCATGTAATGTAATGTCAATTGAGATAATAGCAGTTATTTTATTTAAGCTATGAGACACTAAAAGACTGTCCCTCATTGGGCATTGCCACTTATTCTAAAATATATAATGTGTTTGTAATTGTACGTGGGATAGTGTTTTCAGTTATATTTGCAATGGTTAGATCGTGTTAGATATAATTATTACCTCCTTGGTTTCATTTGGAAATTAATCACAACATAAAGACATATGACTGTGCATCAAGCTGAGAAGGAGTGAAATTATGTTAGCTCTTCTTGGTTATCAACTTGACTAAATCTGAAACTAACTAAAGCCCTAAATGGGCACACCTGTGGAGAATTTTTTGATTAGATCATCTGAGGAGAGATCAATCCTAAATCTGGATCATTTGAGACGAAAAGAGGTATCCTAAATCTGGGCCACATCTTCTGGTGACAGGCCACATAAAAGGACACAGAAGAAAGCTTTTGCTTTTTGCCTGCTTGTCCTTACTGTCTCTGGAATCACACAGTAAATAGTAGAAGAGGTAACTTTTGTCCTTACTCTCTCTGGCAAGTTCTTTTATCTTGCTACCGAGGCTATACTTCACTGGCACTAGATCCTACTTCAACGGAAATTAAAGGCCAGCTGACTCATCCAGCCTCATGAGCTGAGTAATGGCTGTATTCTTGGCCTGTAGCATCAGAGACAGACATTATTGGATTAGGCAGAACACAGTCTTTAAGCCATTCCACTATATCCCTTTTCGTATTAAAAAAGATTCATCGATTAGTTCTCTTCCTCTCAGAAAAACCTGACTAATACACAGGCTGCCGGGTAACTGGTACCTATTTGATTATTTTTGGATGTATTAAGTTTTGTTTTTCTTATCTGTGTTCATAAAAATATGTAAATGAAGGATTAATGAGTGTAGTGAAGGCCATCATTCAACATATAGAAACATTTGGAAAATTATAGAAGAAATTTCCTTTATAAAATATTAAAGAAACATTATTGACATCTGTACTAACTCCCACCATTTTATACACACGCATACACACAGAAACACACAGAGGGGTGGCAGAACGAGAGAGAGAGAGAGAGAGAGAGAGAGAGAGAGAGCATGCTCTCCAAATTAGAAGAAAAGTGCAGAGAATATGTCCCAGTAGTAGCTATGGCTCCTCGCACAAGATCAAGCTAGTAAAGATTTTAGCATGATTCAGGAATTCCCACCCAAATTAAGAAGCTGTGAAAAGATGGGTTCTGTGGGGTAGAAGAGTCAGTTTTGTTTCAGGGTGTGCCTCTCCTGGTAGATTGACAATGCTCCAGCATATAACCTTACATCTACAAGTATATGGGCATCGCAAACTAGAATTGAATGCTTTTTCTTTTCTTTCTTTCTTTCTTTCTTTCTTTCTTTCTTTTCTTTTCTTTTTTTTGGTTTTTTTAGACAGGATTTCTCTGTGTAGCTCTGGCTGTCCTGGAACTCACTCTGTAGACCAGGCTGGCCTCAAACTCAGAAATCCGCCTGCCTCTGCCTCCCAAGTGCTGAGATTAAAGGCGTGTGCCACTACTGCCTGGCCGAATTGAGCTCTTATTAAACAAACAAACAAACAATCAAACAAACAAAAAAGACACAAAGTTGGGGAAGCAAATCTTAACTGGCTATCCAACACCAAGTGATCATCCCTGAAATCACATACATACAGGCAACACTAAATGGACTAGGCAGTTTGTACTTACATATTTATTTTTGTTTTATATATATATATAGTGAAAAGAAAAGGAGGCCATGAATTTTAGAGGGAGCAAGGGAGCATGAGATGGCTTGGGTGGAAGAAAAGAAAAGAGGAAAAACCGTAATTATATTTTAATTTAAAAATATTGTCATCTAGTTATCTAAATATATACATATTTATCATGTGTATACATGGTTTAAATGAAAATGTACCCCCTAAGCTGGTAATATTTCTCACAAGATCCATAAACTAGATAACAAAACTCCAATACCAAGCATGAAAAGTTTTCTGGAATTGTTTGTCAGAGGGTCCAAGAGACTCCCAAAACATTACAGTGGTTTCTTCCCAGAGGTGGAATGTATGTTCCCATTGCTGAAGATGCCATGCACTTTAGACAGCAGAATATTAGAGAATAGTCTCTTCATTTTTATATTATATGTAAAGGTATTGCACCATTCATTCAGTCAATGTCAACGACATACACACACAAATATATGTATGTTTGTGTGTGTATATATATGTATATGTGTATATGTGTGTATATGTATATACATACATATACACACATATACATATATGTATATATGTATATGTATATACATATATACATATACATGTATATTATTTGGGAAGTTTCTTTTTTGGTCCTGTGTGTTCAGCACTGTGTAAGCCTCTTATAGATGCAAAGGGTCTCTTTCTTTAGATTTGGAAAAGTTGATTCTATGATTTTATTGCAAGTATTCTCTATGCCTTTGGAATGGGCTTTTCCTTCTTCTATGGCCATAATTCTTAGATTTGGGCTTTCATTTTAAATATATATTCTTCTATTCACAGAGAAGCCCTCACCCTTCAACATACAGAGACCATTAGTTAAAACCACAACTGATCCAAATGTAAAGAACAGGTGATTATGTGGTCTCTAGCTCACATTGATCCATCTATAACTCAACTCCCAAACATTCGGGAAGCATCAAGAAGTGGCAGGAAGATTGTAAGATCGAGAGGGATAGGATGCCTGCTGTGAACCTGTGCCTGCTAGAAATGCTAGAAACGATACAACTATGACGTTTTAGTGACTTGGCTACCTAAAGACTTGAACAAGGCCAATAGCAAAAGACATGTCAATGTGGAAGGGAGAAATCTTGCAAGGCTCCAACCCTAGTCAAAGAGCTGCAGGCAGTTAAAGAATGCTGAGGAAAAAAAATTGTCTTCCCCAGGAAAGAGCCTCCAATTGGTTATCCAATACCTTTAAATCATATATGCACATAGATAACACTATATGGATTGAGCAGGTTGAATACATACATGTATGTGCCTGTGTGTGTGTGTGTGCACATACACACATGCATGTATTCTAATAATTAGCAAGTAAGAGGCCATGAATTTGAGAGAAAGAAATGAGGGAAAGGACATGAGAGCAGTTTGAGAGTAGGAAAAAAAGGAAAAATAATGCAATTATATTTTAATTTCAAAAAATATATTTGGAAACCAGAGCAAACCTATAACCAAACCCACATATCAAAGTAAAAGTAATATTATTAATAATAAAAATTTAAAATTACAAACTTTGGGGAGTAAGGAAGCAGGGGTGAGTCTGGAAAGAAATAGGAAGAAGAAGTGTGGTGAATGTGATCAAAATATAATGCATGAAATTCTGAAAGAATTAACTAAAAATTATTGTAAATGGAAAAAAAGAAAAGACAGTTGAATAAAGACAACTAGACAGAGCACCATGTCAAAATAGTATATCAAGCTACAGACAGTTATTCCATTGGCAAGGAAACTGAAGTGATAGATAATCAGGTGAAGGTAGATTCTGTCACCAAAGAAAATTAAAGTAGAATAAATCACCTCCCTTTATTGAAAAGCACACCACTAGTGTAATCTGGGTCATAGATTCTCGCCACAAGAAGCAAAAATAAAACCATGTTATTGACTTTAGGGGTCCAAGGTCACTATGTGTCCAATAGAGTTTCTGTTCATAAAGAGCCCAGTGTTTGTCATGTTGTTTTAATGGTGGTAGCAAGTCATTTTCTTATTGCTACCATTAGAGAGTGGATTGTAAACCACAAAACTGCTATGAGGTTTTAGAACTTCAGACTGAGGTTCTTCGAGTCCTCAGAGCATGTTGAAGTCTGAGATATTAAATAGACATTTAAGAAGCTTTATTGATGTGAGTTGATGAGGTGCAAGGACAGAAAGACCAGGATGCCATCTGTGCTACATTGAAAACAGATTCAGACCATCAAGACCCAAAATAGAGTATTTCTTGAAGACTAGGCAATAGATTCAAATAGTCCTCGTGATTCACCTCAAAAACATGATAAGAGCACTTACCTTACCAGAAACATGAACATGTGAAGAAACAGCAGTGGACACTCAAACTGGACTGAGATGTTCTCTGAAGAACATCAACCTGGAACATTCTGTGACGTCCATTCCATTATCTGCCAGGGAAGGCTGAAAGAGAACATTGAATTTGTATTTCACTTTGTAGCCAAGGGAGAGTTAATTTGGTTTTTTTCTCTCCTATTATAAATAAAAGAGGACTGCTCACATTGTTCCTTTTAATGACTTTCCAACCAGAGTCAAGCCACTTGGTCATAACAACATTTAGTGACTAAAGTAGTGGACTCCATAGAGCCATAGAAAGAACGCTTTCTCATCAGAGAAGGAAGAGGCAAAAGCAATATTCTGGTAATTTAGCAAGCTAAAAGAGGAATTAGGTGAATAAATGTCTACCCTTACCTTGACTTCTTTCTGAGAATCTGACTAGACTTTACCTTTTAACTCTGCAAAAAATCAATTGAATATTATATACTTCATATAACTGCTGCGAAGCTTAGGGACTATATGACTATGTCTATATTCATGTTTGTATAGGAGGCACTCAATAAATGGTTTTTCTTCTTCATTTTCCCTCTATAATTACATATCCTCATTAGTATTTCTATACCTAGTTTGTTACTAAATAAACATAATGTTCTCCAAGTTAATGAATTTTGTTTTAAAAACAAACACAACGATTTCCTTCTTTTTACAATTAAATACTTAATTTCCTCATCTATTCTTCCATCTGTTGACCCAGTTTGGTTTTACATATTAATACTGTGAATAATGCTGCAGTAAGCATGAGTGTGGATTTCTCTTCCATATATTAATTTCCTTTCTTCTGATTGTTTTTTAATGGTTTGTCAGGAGATTTCCAGGAAATATGGCAAACTAGGAGATGCTTTACTGTGACCCAGTGGAAGAAGATTCAAAACAATAAAAATTCAATTTATTTCATGGAAAGTAAGAGCATTTAAAATTAACTAAGGGACACCAACCGGGCAGTGATGTTGCACGCCTTTAATCCCAGCACTTGGGAGGCAGAGGCAGGAGGATTTCTGAAAGTTCAAGGCCAGCCTGGTCTACAGAGTGAGTTCCAGGACAGCCAGGACTACACAGAGAAACCCTGTCTTGGAAAACAAAAGCAAAACAAACAAACAAACAAAAAAGGGACACCAAAGTGGTGATATAGGTGGGGAGTGAGCCAGTGAGCATGCCCAGCTACAAGGATTCACACCAAAGAGGCAGAGAATGGGTCAGTGGTGACCCAGGGCATGATACCCAAACACAAAGAGTGATACTAAGTGGTTGAGGTGGAGACCAGCCTGGAAGTGTATCACCAGGATACCCCAAGCCCAAAGAGGTATTGTAAAAACCTTAGAAAGGTCACCCTGCAAGAAGCCTTATATATGTGGAATGTCCTGCTTTGTCAGTACACAAAAGGCAGACTAGCTTCCTCCATGACCTTAATAAACAGTGACAAAGGACAACTCTGGGACTAGAAAGAACCATGAAACACCACTAAGGCAAAACCTACTGAGGTCACCCACCCATCTCAAAATTTTTAACCCAGAATTGTTCCTGTCCTAACGAAACTCAGGGACAAAAGTTGGAACAGTGGCTGAAGGAAAGGCTGTTCAGAGACCACCCCATCTAGGGACACATCCCATCTGCAGACACTAAACTCTGATACTATTACTGATGCCAAGAAGTGCTTGCAGACAGGAGCCTGGTATAGCTGTCCCCTGAGACACTCTGCCAGAGCCTGACTAAGACAAATGCAGATCTCACAGCCAACCATCAGACTGAGCACGGGGTCCCCACTGAAGGAGTTAGGGGAAGGACTGAAGGAGCTGAAGGAGTTTGCAACCCTATAGGAAGAACAACAATATCAACCAACCAGACCTCCCAGAACTCCCAGGGACTAAATCACCAACCAAAGAATACACATGGAGGGACCCATGGCTTCAGCTGCATATGTAGCAGAGGATGGCCTTATCTGGCATCAATGGGAGGGGAGGCCCTTGGTCCTGTGGAGGATTGATGCCCAAGTTTAGAGGGATGCTAGAGGGGTGAGGTGGAAGTGTGTGGGTGGGTGGAGGAGCACCCTCACAGAAGCAAAGTGGAGGGTAGATGCGATGGGGGGTTGCAGAGAGGAGACTGGGAAGGGGGGCAACATTTAAAATGTAAAAATATATATGTGAAAAATATATATATATATACACACACACATGGTGTGTTTGTGTGTGTGTGTGTGTGTGTGTGTGTGTGTGTGTGTGTGTGTGTGTAATTATAACTACCTGTCTGTACATAGAACTTGACTCTATGGGCAACTTTTGGGTTAAGATATTTTATGTTAGGCTTTTTTCTCATGTTTCAGTAGTTGAGCTCTTTATCATATTTATTCTTTTATAGAACTACCAGTAATTTTGAATTTTAATTGTTAAGATACAGTATCTTCTAACTCACCAGAAAAGATACTTATGACTGTCCTTCACCTTTATACACCTGCAAAAATCTTCTTCCCTTCATTTTTTTCAACAACATAACAATCACTAATTTCACCATGTTTCCTCCCCTATTTTTAGAAAATATACATGAAACTACTATTCTGTCCACAGAATAATGATGGTTCTCCTGTAACCTGTAAGACTATTGGTAATTAAGAGGTGAAAACTGCATATCGCGTAGACTAATGTTATTCTATTTTTACAGTGTATTGACACCTGTATAGTAAATATTTTTGTGGACAATATCTGACTGCTGAGGCAGACTAGGGATAAAAGATTGGGGTTCTGTTTAGCAGAGGAGGAAAGTGACACCTTGACCCCACTATGACTTAGTTCTTTCCTGACCTTTCTAAATATTCTCTCTAAAAGAAAATAGCAGTATACAAGTAAGAATGAAAGAAAGAAAACTATCAAGAAAATGACCCCCAGAGGCACAAATCGCAATGCAGAAACAAAAACAATATAAACTCTAAGATGAAACTCCTCTAAAAATGGCAAATCTCACAGTAATGTCCTACAATGAGAATTGTACAGATAAAATTCTAAACAAAGAACCCAAATAACTGATTTAAAATTTGTCCAGAGAATTCAAAGTGAGCATGGATATTTTCCAGCGAAAAAACAGACAGATGAATGAACCAAGGAAGCCAATTCAGGACTTAAAAATAGAAGTCAATAAAGGCATAAAAATACTGAAGAAAAGCCAAACTGAAATGAAGCTGGAAATGAACAATTAGTCAACAAAAATATCTGTGGAAAGCCTCAGTAACATGATGATGGTGAAGACAGAACATCAGGAATTAAAGGAATTAAAGAGATATTGCACCATTCAGTCAACATCAATATTTTTAAAAATGAAAAAGCCATTCTCCAATGATCTATTTGAGATGAAAACCCAAATCTAGGAATTATGGCTCTAGAAGAAGTCCATTACAAAGGTATAGAGACTACTTGCAATAAAATTATAGAATAAACCTTTCCAAATCTAAAGAAAGAGACCCCATGCATCTATAAGAGGATTACCCAATGCCAAACACACTGAACCAGAAAAGAAACTCCTTACATCATATTATAGATATATAATATATAATTTTATATTATATACTATATGATTATGCTATTTATTGGATTTTATTAAATATTAAATGTATATTTAATTTTCAATTTAAATTTTTACTATATAGTAAATATAGATTAAGAGCTATTATATAAATAAAACTATTGAAAGTTTCAAGAGGGAAGAGCCAAATCACATGTAAAGGCAAGTCAATCATAGTCACAGCTGATTATTCAATTGAACCTTTTTTAAAGACAGAAGGGTCTGAAAACATTCATTGCAGGCTTTGAAAGACTTCTAGCCCAGACTAGTATATCCAGTGAAACTGTCATAATTCAAGGAGTAATAAAGACATTCCATGATGAAATCAGACTAAAAGAATTTATAAGCACCAAGCCATATATCTACGGAAGAAACTGAAAAGAATGTTTCAGCCTTAGACTAAAGACAAGGATAAAATCACAGAAGAGGCTATGAGTGGAAATAAACAACACCAGGATAGCTACTCAAAAAGGGGCCTCAGAAAATGCACACACAAAAATCAGTGAAATTATGTTATTAATATACATATTTCAATATTAACTCTGAATATTCATAATATATGTTCCTCTAATAAAATGACACAGATTATTAGAGCGGCTTAGAAAACATAACCCATCTTTTTCACCTATCAAAAGTAAATAAACAAAATAACCAATAAAATTTTTTTTAAAATGTACACTTTCCTATCAATAATACCCATTACTTTAAGATAAATGGATGGAAAAAGTATTCCAAACAAAATGAAACAATGAAACAATCAGGTCTAGATATTCTCATACCTGACAAATAAAACTGGCAAATTGAAATTAGTTAAAATAAGGTCACTTCATGCTAATAGGGGAACAGTCTACAAGAGTACTAACATGAATACACCCAATTTCAAAACACAGGCAATACTAGATATATAGTCACAGATTAACCCTCCCACAGTAACAGTGTGTGACTTTAAAAACCTCATCTCAACAATAGGTTTGCCATCCTGACAAAATAAGTGGAGAAATTGGAGTGGAAAGATATCACCAGCCAAATAGAACTAACACAAATCTACAGAACATTCCATCCAAACCTTAAAGAACATGGCTTCTCAGCAGCCCATGAAACAGTCTCCAAAATAGATCATATATTAGGATGCTAAATAAGGCTCAACAAATTGAAATTACAGCTTGTACTCTGACAACAATAAAATATAGTTAGATTTTTAAAACCTAAAGAAGTACACAAACTCAACGAGATTGAACAACATGTTGTAGAATGATGGATGACTCACTAAGAAAATCACGAAGGAAATCAAAAATTCCTAGAATTCAATGGAAAGGAAAATACAACATAGCAAACTCTATGGGACACAATGAAGGCAGTCTGAAGTGGGAAGTTTATTATTCTCTGCTTACATAAAACAACAACAACAACAAAAAAAAAAAAGCAGAACTTGAGCCAGTAGAAATCATGGGTACACGGAGGAGGCCAAAGCAGAGCAGAAATACACAGACCATGAGTTCCAAAACTTGAATCAGCAGAATCCAGAGCTGACCTGGGCAGGAGTAAGCTAACTAAGATGTCCAAAATTCCAGGTGAAAGCCTTGGTCTCAGAGAAAGGGTAATGTTTCCAGCTTGAAGAGTTCTGCATTGGTGAACATAACAGGGAAAGTGAATTCGGACCTGAACTGACTCAAGGCAGGGCACCCAGGCATGGAGAGATACATTAGAAAAGTGACAGAAGATAGAACCAGCCAGGAATGTGCTGATGCTTGCTTGACTAGTCATCATTAGGGCAGTCAACCCTGACTGATGATTACTAGGTCCTGGGTTTTATTTCCAGTGCCACATGGTGGCACACAAACATCTGTAACTTCAGTTGCAGAGGATACAACCCCCTTTTCTGGCATTCATAGGAATCAAAGGGAATTATAGTTTTATCTAGCTACCTAAAATTGCATATAATATATACAAGTCTGTGCTTATACACATAGTTTAAATGACCAGGGTTGTATATTGTTGCCTCACAGAGATTGAAGACACCATGCATTTTGGACACAGTACAGCCAGATCCAAGCTGGATCTGACTTAAAAGTACTCCTCCTGGAGCACTAGCTTTCTTAGTATCAGAATTCACTATACAAGCTTTGCACAGGGGACTTACACCCTAAGATAAGTGTAGTTCTAGCCCTCCAGCAAAGAAACTTTCTTTGAAACAGAGATCATTACATAATATCATGCCCAATCAAAATGCAGAGAGCCAGAGACCACATTGTGTCCAGTCTCAACTGATGCATCTTCTTTACTACCTAAGGCTTGGGCAATATGGAATAAAAGGGGTCAGAAAGATTATAAGAGCCAGAGGAGCAGGAAGTTTACTACGAAATTACATCTTCTAGAGACGTCAGAGATGCTTTACACATGAAGTCTCACCAACATGGCTGCTTAAACAAGACCCAAACAATGTCGACACCAATGGTCACGATAACATGGAAGACAGGACGCTTACAGAAACTCAACCCTAAACAATAACCTGCAGGTTACTGGGGACCACTGAAAGCAACAGGCACAAACTTCCTCAGGGAAAAACAACCCCCAAAATTGGTTATTCAAGATCGAGCAGTCAGCTCTGAGACTATGAATGTGCGTGTGTGTGTGTGTGCGTGTGTGTGTGTGTGTGTGTGTGTGTGTGTGTGTCTGTGTGTCTGTGTGTTTGTGTAACATTATGTGGACTAAGCAGGGTGTATTTATGAATATATTATATTGCAATTATATGGATGTATGTAACAACAATTAAAGTGTAAAAGGCCCTGCATTTGAGACAGAGCAAAGGGGTGCACAGAGAGGGGTTAGTGGGAGAAAAGGAAAGGGAAAAATGACATAATCACAAAAAATTTAAAAAATGTAGTATAGATACCTTTTAGTAAAAGTGTAAAAAATATGTTGTAGAGTATACAGTGTAGACAGTGTCTTTAACAACTGGTGCAAGGAAACCTGGATTTCAATTTGAAAAAAAAAAAAGAAACAGGACTCTTAACTTTTATCCTGCACAAAACTCCAAATGGAATGAAGACCTCAACATTAGACCTAATACTCTGAAACTGTTAGAGGATGGAGTAGAGGATACGCTTCACCATACAGCTGTAGGTAAGAATGCTTTGAAGAGGATTCCTGTATTGTAGGAAGACCAGTAATCGATAAGTGGGATCTTAGGAAACTAAAAGCCTTCTGTGCAACAATGGAAACTGCCAATTGAGTGAAGAGGAAGCCCACAGAATAGGAGAAAATCTTTGTAAGCTACACATCTAATAGAATTACTGTCTAGAACATACAAAGAATTTTTAAGAACTAAACACACACACTCAAACACACAACAATTTCAAAAGGCTATGAAACTGAACAAGAAGTTCTCAAAAAAAAAAGAGAAAGAAATACAAATGTCTAAAAAACACTTTAAAGGTGTTCAAAACCCTTAGCTATCAGGGAAATACACATAGAAACTACTGTAAGAACCCATCTTGCCCCAGTTAGAATGACCAAGGCACATGAAGGAGCCTTGCAGAAATCTATTTTACAAGTTAATTTAAAATATAATTATTGTTAAAGAAGTTGCAAAAGAAGTACCCTACATCAGTGGACAATACTGTTCCAAGAAGTCATGATTTATTAAGTGAAAGTCTCAGAGCATGGGATACTTCCCTATAAGGCACTGGTCAGGGAGTCCCAAGATGCACCCAAAACAACATAGGGTATTGTCACTTCTCTTGGTTGTCCACGTTAACTATCCAATGAGACACCACTGCTGAAGACACCGCTCATTTTGGATGCAGAATACAGAGAAATAAACCTCAAACTGAACAAGAACCTCTCTCTCTGATAGATAGCTTACATAATGTCATAAGGTGCTATGTGGGCCACTGTGGGGAGAAAGGACATCAATGGTCTTACCTAGCATTAGGATTTGCATCTTATAATACTGACCCACCTGGAAAGATGTGCCCCTAGTGCAATAATGGCATAATGGGGTCAGGGGTTCAGTAACCAACCACTTTCTGTTATGAGACTTGATCTACATAGACTTCATCCCTGGTACAGTAAATCTGATCAAAAGACCACAACTGAGGTGATAGTGGTCTCATGGGGAAACCAAGTATTGCTGTTTTGCTAAATGACCATATTGTCAAACTGTACTCTAAAAATGTATGCTTATACCTATAGATTTCAGTTGCTCTCAGCTTTGGTCAGAAAAGCATCTGTTTGCTATGAGTAGTGCGTGCTACAGAGACTCAAAACTGTCAGAGTGTGAGTATACCAAACACTAAATGCTAAATTTTGAGTAAGTCATTCATGTCAACCTCCCACCATCCAAGGCTCAAAAAACATTACAGAAAGGGGAAGGAAAAGAATGTAAGAGCTGGTAGATGAGGAAGAGAGCTGTTGATTTCTGGACATGGCATGGCTGTTGCATGCATCAATTCATAACAGCTGCCTTTACCTATCCAAGATCTATCCAAAATGAAAACAGTCAAAATTCCAGTACAGATGGAGATGGGGCCCCCGAAGTTTCAGCACTATTAGAGGAGATATGAGCAGTTAATTTTGACTGAGGGAGGTATAGTCACTCTACATTGGTAGGCAGCTTATGTCCTAGTGGATAGACCCATATAGGCAACACTAATAGAACTCCAGGGGTTATTAATAACAATAAAAATGAGAGGACATGAAATTCAGAGGGGAATTGGATGGGGGTACTAGATTCAGCCAGGGTGGGGATGTAGTAGTAGGTAGTATCTGATCAATGAATATTGGATAAATCTGTGAAACTTTCAAAGAATAAAACCTATAATTTAAAAAAATCATATCTTGAATAAATACCTAATACCTTGAATAAATGATAAACCCTAAGACTTTGGGAAACCAAGAACAATAATAAAATCTATAGATAAGAGAAATATTTAAGATTGAGGAAAAAAAATAATGGAATAATAACAAACACTGACTTGGGCTAAATAAAGCATCCTGTGTATCAAGCTAGCCTGGTGCTTCCACATTAGATGTACAACCAATGAAAGAGGTTCACATAGTCATATTTCATTGTAAAAACCCCCCAAAAGCCCAAAAGATTAAGAGAGTGTACCTCCAGAAGTTCTTTTATTGCTGAGAATAATTCTCGATATCCTGGGTTTTTTTCTTTTTTCTTTTTTGTTTTTTTGTTTGTTTGTTTTTCGAGACAGGATTTCTCTGTGTAGCCCTGGCTGTCCTGGAACTCACTCTGTACACCAGGCTGGCCTTGAACCCAGAAATCCACCTGCCTCTGCCTCCCAAATGCTGGGATTAAAGGCGAGCGCCACCACCGCCCGGACCCTGGGTTTTTTTCTTATTCCAAATGAATTTGCAAATTGTTCTTTCTATCTCTATGAAGAATTGAGTTGGAATTTTGATGGGGATTGCATTGAATCTGTAGATTGCTTTTGGCAAGATGGAAATTTCTACCATATTAATCCTGCCAATCGTCCCATGGGGAGAGCAACAATATCAACCAACCAGAGCTCCCAGGGTCTAAACCACCAGCCTGGGAGCACATAGGGAGGGACCCATGGCCCCAGCTGTATATGTAAGGGAGGATGGCATTGTCGGGCATAGGTGGGAGTGGGAGGGTGGGTGGGGGCACATCCTCATAGAAGCAGGAGGAGGGGGGATGGGATGGGGGTTTCTGAGGGGGACGAGGAAAAGGGAAAGGGAAAAGGGGAAGGGGGATCTCATCTGAAATGTAAATAAAATATCCAATTAAGAAACAGAGAGAGATAGTGTGTACCTCTGACCCCTACCAAATATAGGAATGTTCTCCAATAAGAATTACCTAGATTAACCCAAGGACACAGAATTTAAAAGAACAATTATAAACTTCATCAAAGAACTCAAGAAGTTTTTAAAGAAGACACTAAGAAACAGCCCAATGAACTTGATATGAATAGCAATCAGTGCCTGAGTGATGCCCAAGAAAACACAAAGATGAAGGTGAAGAACATGATGGCAACACTCCAGGATTTGGAGCCTGAATTCAGTAAATAGACAGCTAGTAAAGAGAACTCAAGCTATAATAAAGATAGAAATTAAAAAACAACAACAAAAAAAGAAATTTAAAAACTAACCCGATTAGAAAACTCGAGGGAAAGCCTTTCAAGTAGATAGATCAAGTGCAAGATAAAATATCAAGACTAGAATACAATCTAGAGGAATTAGTACCACACACTAACACACACAAACACACGCACATACACTAAAGAAACAACACACAGGAACTATTGATACCATGGATAGACCAAAGTTTTAAATGGTAGGCATAGGTTAAGGAGAAGATTCCCAAATCAATGGCATAGACCAGATCGTCAACAAAATTATGGAAGACAGTTTCCCCAAATTAAGGAAAGACATACACAAACAGATACAAAAAAAAAACCCACAAAGAGCACCAAATCGACAAGACCTCAAAAGAAACATCCCACAGTATATCATAGTAAGACAAACAAATAATCAAAGCAGACCCATTGAATATATAGAACAAAGAAAGAGTACTGAAAGTTGCATCCTGAAATAACAGCACATACCAGGAAAGTGAAAAGGGACCACTGTGAAAGAAAGGTGCTCTAGAGAGGGGAATAGTAGGCCACAGGTGCTACGAAGGGGAAAATGGGAAAAATGGAGGGGTGATATTTGGAAAGAGAGAAGGGATGGCAACACAGAGGAAGGGGGTGAGATAAATAACATTAAGGAATTTTTAAAGCCATAGAGAACCACATTATTTTATGTCCACGTAACATTACATATATATATAAGGGTGCACATGCATGTGTATGTGCACACATATGCATATAGATAGATGATAGATAGATCATAGAAAGACAGACAGACAAATAATTTAAATTAATCTGCACCATACAGAGTGACACTATTCTCCCAAGAGACACAGATTATCTAATTAAAAAAAAAAAACAACAACAACAACTAGTGCCAGGCATGGGAAATCTTCAAGCTGCTAGGGAAATGAGTTCAAGACAACCCAGTACAATACAGATTACTGCCATTGTCCTGATTCTCTACCAGCAATAGGGTTAGATCCTATTGCTGAGGACAGCATACCCTCCAGATAGTGGACTTGGAGGAACCAAACTAGTATTGAACTGAAGGGCTCCTTTAGCTCTCACAATAACAGAAAGAGCTCTATGAGCTACTAAGGGATAAAAGCAATCAGAAAGCTGGCCAGAAGGACAAGACATCCCAAAAGATGCGATAGTTCTACTTATAGACTAGCAGGAGCCAGCAGCTATCTAGGTGGACTTAAAACCTACTCACTCGCCAGGAGAGAATTCAGGTCTATAAATTTAGCTCACTACCCAGGACTGGTGATGCTATAAACCCTAAAAGAGAGCCTACTAGTGTCACTTCATTAAATTGTATTCTAAATACGTACCCTTCTGCGTAAGGAAACTGTACCTCTCACCTATCACCAAAGAAGCTCCTTTTTGCATCAGAGGACATTAAAGAAAGACATAACTGGTTGAAATGCAGAGAAAAACTGACTGTGTTGATCTCAAGCCAAATTGATACATCTACAGCACAGGGGACATCACAGAAGGAAGAAAGATTGTAAAAGCCAGAGGAATCAAGACAAGATGTCTGTTGCAGATAGTGTCTTCTGTGTATGACAGGAAAATTGCACCCAGGAAATCTCAAAAATAAGGCTGCCTAAACAAGACCTAAAAAATAGCAACAGCAACTGATGTGCCCACCATGGATGTGGGAATTCTCACAAAGATTCACCTCTAGAAGAAGAGCTATAGAAAATCAATGGTTGCTGAGAGACAGTCAATGGTTGGGAGAATCAGTCTTCTCTAGGGAAGAGCCCCCGGATAGGTTAGCCAGTCTCAAGATGTCAGCCCTAAACACATGTGAGCAGCACTAAATGATCTCAGAATGTGGTATTTATAAATTTATATACATACATAAATATATTTACATATATAAAACAATTGTAATTAAGGAACAAAGGACCATGAATTGGAGAAAGGATAGGAGATACATGAGAGTAAAAGGAAGGAAAATACAGAGGGGGGAAAACCATGTAAATGAAGTACTCATCTTTGAAATTATCAGTCAGTAAATCAAATTTGGAGATATTTTAAAAAGAAAATATAACAATTCTAAATATATATCTACTGAATGATAGGGCTCTCAATTTCTAAGACAGGAAAGCAGATACATCCTGATACACTAATAGTGAGTAATTTCAACACTTTACTACCATCTTTGAATAAATCACTCAAATTGAAAATCAAATAGGTGAAATGGACCTAAACAATATGTACATCTGGAAGTCATTAAATAAACTTTCTACTTATTAGCTGATAAAAACTTTTCCAAACTAAGATCACATTCTAGGCCACTGTATTAGTCAAGATTTTCCAGAAACAAAAACAATACAACATATATATGTATATGTGTATATGTGTGTATGTGTATATGTGTATTATATACTCAAGCATTTTAAAATTTTATTCTTAGTTGATAATTTCATGCATATGGGATTTATTAGCTTGGCTTACATGATAATATCTGGGTAGTCCAACAATGGTTGTCTTACACCAGAGAGGCCAAAGACTTTATAGTTTCTCAGTACATGTGGCTGGGTGCCTTGGCATTCCCAGTCTAGCACTGAAGGCCCCAGTGGATTCCTGGGAAACTGTTGGTCTTCAGTCCATGTAAAATTAAAATTGTAAGAAGGAGTAACAAAAAGAGGACAGATAGTTCAGGGGTGTCAATGGGGAAAGAAGACAACTACAATACGACATGTATGTATTAATGTTACCAGGGATCTTAGGGTCAGAGCTTGGGATGAAAAGAGATATGCATGCCCGTCCCCTTTAACTATCATACTATTGAAACAACGGACCTCAAAAAACTGGCAACAGATAAATGACAGGTGTCAAGTAGTGTCAGTGAAATGCTTTATAGCTTGGGGTGGAGAGATGGCTCAGAGTGCTTGCTATTCATCCAGAAGATCCAAGTTCAGTTCCTAGCACCAACATCAGGCAACTCACACAGGACTCAGCACCTTCTTCTGGCCTCTGTGGGCATCTGACATATGCTGCACACACACACACACACACGTGCAGGCGCATACATGTACACACACACACATGCACCCACACAAAAATGAAATGGAAACATGAATCTCAAAAGAAAAAAAAAACTTCATGACAAATTTTAAGAAGTGCTTCTTGTGTCAGGTCTACCTAGCAACACTTGTCTTTTAATTCTGTCTTTGGAGGATGTCCTATCATCTCAAAAATGCTTCTAAGTTTCTTTTGTCCAACGTTATATTTCTTCAGAATATTAACAGAGCACAATTTAAAGCTCTACAAAGCTCTACAAAAATACAAGCAACGAAAGTGAATTTTTTTTTTTTTGGTTTTTTGAGACAGGGTTTCTCTGTGTAGCCCTGGCTGTCCTGGAACCTTACTCTGTAGACCAGGCTGGCCTCGAACTCAGAAATCTGCCTGTCTCTGCCTCCCAAGTGCTGGGATTAAAGGCGTGTGCCACCACCGCCCGGAGAAAGTGAAAATTTTTAAAAGCTGGTTTGAAAATCAAATATTCCTTATACTCCTAAAATGAGACTGTCTAATAACTTGTCATTATTAGGAGGCTCTTCCAGAAATCCACAGGATTGTGACATGTCTAATTGAAGCAGGGATAACACTGGGTCTTTGAGAGAGCAGAGGCTCTATGGTCTTAGATGGATTTAACTCAGAAGTTAGAATGCCTGAAGCTCACACAAGAATCCCACTGCGTCAGTCGCCCTAGGCTCTTGTCTCACAGGAAGAATGATTTTTTTCTGGGCTACAGGGAGGATGATTTTTCAAAAAGGAATTTATTATAGCCTCATAGGTGATGGCTCAAGACACAGGAAGCAGACAGAGCTGTTAAGCAAGTGAGTCACAGGAACTATGTTGCCATGGAGACACTCATCTAGGGGCTTTTCACAGGAGTGAGAGCAGAAACTGAGGTGAGGCAAAGGGGTTGGCTGGTCAGTGTACTTGCTGCCCTCCCCCCACCTCTACAAGCTGTCTATGTTTCTTTCCATCTAGTGGCTGGGTTGGGGGTTCTGACACACACCAGGACCTCTAGCTAGAATATTTCTGGCATGCCTGCCCCCTGGCCAAGACAGAACCTAAACCAGGCCATGAATCAGTGTTTCTGTCTGGAGAATTTCTGACATTTCTTGGCCAGACACAATAATCAGAACGGCTCATTTTCAAGGTCCCTGTCCCTATCCCTATCCCTGTCCCTGTCCCTGATCTCAGAGAAACCCTCAGGCCAATTTAAATTTTGAATCAGCCTTGTAAATAACTTGAAAATAGCAGCAAGGACTAGAACAGACTTATCACCTGGTGCACATGTGGAGCTTACCTACGTGGCAGCCGGATTCAAACAGAGGTAGAAAAGCAGGGACAGCCTCAGCCTGAACAGAAATTTAAGTGAGCCCAACTATGTTAAAAGCTTGTTCAAATTAGTAGGAAAAACAAAACATTGAATTTTGGTCTTTTAAAGTTATCCTTTTTTGATTTCACTGAATCAACAATCTAAGGAAGCCCAATTGATTTGACTAGGAATCAACACAAAGTCTTATAAATAGCGCTTTATTTATGGTCAACATATAAAACTTTTCCTGTAAGAGTTATTTTTTTATAAATCTCATAAATCTATACATTAAATTATGGACCCTATTTACAGCTGTAAATGATTATTCATTAAAAATGTATTTGACTCTGTCAGACCTCTAAGGAGGCAGCTATGTCAGGCTCCTGTCCGCATGCACTTCCTGGCATCCACAACAGTGGTGAGTGCACAGGGGATGGATACCCAGTTGGAGCAGTCTCTGGACGGACCCTCCTTCAGTTTCCGTCCCACACTTTGTGTCCATATCTGAGCCTGAAATATACAGAGGCAGATGCTCACAGGTAACCATTGAGCTGAACATTGGGTTCTCAATGGAGGAGTGAGAGAGAAGACTGAAGGAGCTGAAGGGGTTTGAGGCCCCATGAAGAGAGCAACAATACCAACTAACCAGAGCTCCCAGGGTCTAAACCACCAGCCTGGGAGCACATAGGGAGGGACCTGTGGCCCCAGCTGTGTATTTAAGGGAGGATGGCATTGTCAGGCATAGGTGGGTGAGGAAATCCTTGGTCCAGTGAAGGCTGGATGCCCCAGTGTGGGGGAAATCGTGGGTGGGGAGGTGAGAGTGGGAGGGTGGGTGGGGGCATATCCTCATAGAAGCAGGAGGAAGGGGTATGGGAGGGGGTTCATGAGTGGGAAGGGAAAGGGTATTAAATCTTAAATGTAAATAAAATATCCAATAAAAAAGTCCAAAACAACAACAACAAAAAGATGAAGTGCCAAAACGGAAAACTAATAGGTATATGAAAAAGCATCAATTGTCAAATTATACATGCATCTTTACATGGTATCACTTCCTTCAAGCTATGTTGTGAGATATATAGTTTATTACTGATTATTCTACGGGATTATGTTTCTAGGAACAGATGAATTTGGGTATACACATTAGATTCTTGAGTGAGATGAGCACCTCCCTTAAGGGTAGAGTGTGCTGAAGGCACACACCATAGAGTTTCAGGGCCCAGGATTCTACCAGGAGCTGACCCATTCCTGATCCACAAAGAATTGTGTTTCAGTAGCACTTGTGCTTGTCCTCCTATAACCTATCTTTCTGTCTTCTAGCACTCAGTAGACATTTCCTCTAAAAAAAATGCATTTGAAAACTAAAACAAGGGAACAAAATTTCAAACGTTTGTTTCATGTTGCATACATCAGAATTACACAGCATTATATAATGAATACTTTAAGAACATTTCTCATATATTATTATTGAATTTAATGATCCAATGAACAGAGATCCTAAGTTTAATTTTACCTTTTTGGGAATGATGCTGGCTTTATCCTGATAATTTTATGATGTACATACACACCAAATTAGATATCAAAATTTCCAATGCTATAACATTATTATAAGTTATATTGCTTATTGAAAATTATCAAATTAGCAAAATTAGTCCTTTCAAAATTGACAAGATATATGTGTATTTCATGTGTATCAAAGTCCAGAAATCATGTGAAAGTACCTGAATATACAAGACAATCTTTAAATTAAAATTTTAGATTTATATTTTAATTTTTCTGGGCCAAAAGCAGTTTATAAATTTTGAGCTTCACGGATTAATTATCTTTTAAGTAATCTCTTTTGTAAATCCTATAGCAGGTTTTCCTCTCAGCCTCTGTTTCCCAAATTAACTTTTGAAAGCAAGACATTTAAATCATCCTGTCAGGAAGCAGGTTTAAAACTATTACTTCAATTAGCTAAAATTTTTAAAAAGACTTGCCTAAGATAAAGCCTTGGGTAAACACTTTTCAAGCAGTGTTTTGGCAGCCCTAAATTTTACAGGCAACTGTCAAATTCCTGAATTTTAGCCAACCTTTTTTCTCTTTTTAAAAATTTATTTAATTTTTAATTAAAAACTATTTTTATCATATTCTTTCCTCACCCCATTTCCTCCCTACCTCCCTATACATCCAACTTCATTCTCTCTCTCTTCCCTCCTTCCCCCACAAAAAGAAAAAACCCAAACAAATGAAAATCAAAACAAACAAAAACACTAAAAAGGCAAAAAAAAAAAATAACCAACACCTTCCCCCAAATGCCAGGAAAACATGGCTAACTACCCCTAGCCATAGGGCTTGCCCCAGAATGTGATTGATACACCCAGTGACACTCCGTTGGAGAAAACTGCTTCTGCCTTTCTCAGCAGGTATCAGTAACAGCATCTTGGTTAAAGCATGAGACTTTCTGTCCACTTTACTGTCTCAGTGCTGAGATTTTGTCTGGTTTGAACCTATCCAGGCCCACTGCATACTTCACAATCTTTTCGAGTTCATATGTGTGTTGGTCCTATTTTATCTAGAAGACATTGTTTCCATGGAGTCAACCATCACCTCTGGCTCTTACAATCTTTCTACCTCCTCTTCTGAATACATTCCTTTACCCTTGTAGAAAGGGGTTTGACAAAGACATCCCATTGAAGACTGAGTGTTCCAAAGCCTCTCCCTCTGTATGCTGTCCAGTTGTGAATCTTTGTGTTAATTACCATCTACTGCAAGAAGAAAATTCTCCGATGATGGTGAAACAATGCTTCGATTTATGGGTACAGCAACATGTTATTGGAAGTCATTTATTGCTGTTTCACTGGGAAACGAATAATAGTAAATTTTCCCCTAAGATCCATGAACTAGCTAGTCTCAGGTTCTTGGCCACTGTAGCAGTGTCAGATACGGATTCCATCTCATGAAGTGTTCTAAAATTCAATTTAAAAGTGATTAGTTACTCCCAGAATATGTGTGCAACCTTTGCATTAGTATACCTTGCAGTCAGGTTGCTCTTTGGTGTGGTTAAACTTCTTTATACTAAAGTTTCTCATCTAGTGCCTACTAGTGGACAGAGATTGCTTACATTCAATTTTATTGTGAATTATTTTCTTTCTCTAGCAATTGTGATCAATAGTTTTGTTGGGTATAGTGGTCTGGCCTGGCATCTGTGGTCTCTTAGAGTTTGTAGAACATCCCTGCAGTCCTTTCTGGCTTTCAGAGTCTCCAATGACAAGTCATGTATTATTCTAATGGGCCTGCCCTCTTATATGTGACTTGGTCTTTTCCCTTGCAGATCTTAACATCATTTCTTTATTCTGTACAATTAGTGTTTTTACTATTATGTGTCCCGGGGAGTTCCTTTTCTGGTCCTGTATATTTGGTATTCTGTATTCCTCTGCACCTTGACAGGTCTCTCTTCTCTCTCCCCTCTCTCCCCTCTCTCCCCTCTCTCCCCTTTCTCCCCTCTCCCCTCTTTCCCCCTCTCCCCCTTTCTCCCCTCTCCTCCCTTTCCCCTCTCCTCTCTCCCCTCTCCCCTCTCCCTTCTCCCCTTTCTCCCCTTTCCCCTCTCTCCCCTCTCCCCTCTCTCCCTTCTCCCCTCTCCCCTCTCTCCCCTCTCCCTTCTCCCCTTTCTCCCATCTCCCCTTT
>NW_021605073.1:357064-375332 GCF_004785775.1 Grammomys surdaster | reverse complement strand
CCCCCTTCCCTCTCCCCCTTCTCTCTCTCCCCTCTCCCCTCTCCCCCCTCTCCCCTCTGTCCTCTCTCCCCTCGGTGTGTGTCTCAATTTGGGAAAGTTTATTCTATGATTTTATTTAAAATGTTTCCTGTGTCTGTGATCCAGTTTTGTTTTGTCCTTCCTTTATACCTGTTATGTGTAGGTTTAGTCTTTTCATAGGCTCCCAGATTTCTTGGATATTTTGTGCCTGATTGTTTTGTTTGTTTTGTTTTTAGAATTAACATTTTCTTTGCCCAAACTATCCATTTCTTCTACCTTGTCTAACAGACCTGAAAATCTCTCTTCTTTTAATCTATTGGTAAATATTTGGTTTGACATGCTGAGTTTTTCATTTCCAGTTTTATTTCAGTTTATATTTTCTTTCATAGTTCTATTTCTCTGTTAAACTCTAATGTTTTGAGTCATTTCTACTGTCTCATTCAATTATTTTTTCTACAGTCTTCATAACAGCATTTATAGACTATGATCATACACATAATTGCTATTTTGAAGTTCTTGTCTTGTGCTTCAACTACATTGCTTTTCTTGGGGTCCGTTACAATAAAGTTGCTGGTTGTAGAAGAAGCATATTGTCTTGGTGGTTCATGGCTTTTTTTTAAAGCTGGGATCTAGGAACTAATAGATTTCAAGTGTTTCTTGGTGATATCTACATCTCATCTTTGCTGGATGGATGTTCTGTCCTTTGGTGGCTGTTGCCTATTGTGGATCTTAGGCAACCTTTGTAGCTATGGGGTCTTTGAGTCTAAGCCAACTGTGGTGGCTGTAGTGTCCCAGTAGAGTTCTACTGGAGGTCAGTGAGGAATCACAGAGGAATGGACATTGGTTATAAGAAAAGGATTAGAGGACAGTGGGAAATAACTAAAAGAACCCTGGATTCATACCAAGAGGCCTAGTCCTGAGTTAATAGAGGTGGACGAAGAAGCAGCCTCAAGCCAGCAGGCTGGAGCAAGACTAAGGCTAAGTCTAAAGAGACTGGAATGAAGAACAGGAAGGAAGATAAAGGTTGCCTATATGGGAGCCATCAAACTGTGTCTGCTGTGGGACCCTCGTAGAAAGGGACTTCTGCAGGTTTCAGGGATTTACAACACACTGGAGATGGGCTAGAAGCTAAGGCTAAAGCAGACATTGGGAGTGAACTAATGGACCTTGGGTCCACACCAAAGGGCCAAATAGGAATGGGTAGGGAGGAGGGGCTCAGGCAGGGAGGACTAAGAGGAATTCTGGGAAGACTTGAATGGAGGACAGGAAGGAGGATATCTTCCTTCCTTTTGGACACCATGACCAAGGCAACTTGGAAAGCACTCATTTGGGGCTCACGGTTCCAGGAGATGAGAGACCATAATCATCATAACAAAGATCATGGCAACCATCAGGTAGGCATGGCCTTGGAGTAATCACTGATAACTTACATCTGAGTCACAAGCACAGGGCAGAGAAAAAGAGAAAGACAAATTGGAAAGGCATGGGCTTTTAAGACCTTAAAGCCCCCCTCCCCAGTGACACCCCTCCTCTGACAAGGCCACATCCCATAATCCTTCACAAATAGTTCCACCAAAAGCAGACCAAGAATTCAAATATATGAGCCTATGGGAGATCAATCAACTAGAATTCGCCTTAGAGGTCAACAGGATACTAAAAAAACAAAAACAAAAACAAAAAAACAAACCAAAACTTTTTTTGGTTTTGTTTTTCGAGACAGGGTTTCTCTGTGTAGCCCTGGCTGTCCTGGAACTCACTCTGTAGACCAGGCTAGCCTCGAACTCTTGAACTCAGAAATCTGCCTGCCTCTGCCTCCCAAGTGCTGGGATTAAAGGAGTGAGCTACCACTGTCTGGCAAAAAAAAAAAAAAAAAAAAAAAAAAAAAACACCTTTTGATTATCCAAATCACAATAGATATCTCAACACTCTTACTTCTGTCACAGATTGCTCAATGGAACTCCAAATGGCTCAGCAGAGACCCAGAGCCCTGTCATAGCAAGACACTCTTGTTCAAAGCCTGTCATCATATACATGATGCAATATGCCGAGTAGTTGAGCAGAACTGAAAGACCCCTGAAGAACTCCCACACTAGTATCTCATTAGTGTACCTTCATCCCTTCTAGGACAGTTACAAAAACTCCACCATGAATCTCATTACTTTGTATGCTAAGTTAAAAAAAAAAAACTAGTGGAAAAAAAACAGTTTAAACACTAGAACACAAATGCTTTATTTCAGTGCTTTGGAGCTATTTGGTGTCTAATGATTTTTGTACAAATTACTATCTTTTATTTTTCTTTCTATTTTTAGGGATGAATAAAAAAGGAGTCATTTTAACTGTTGTCACGCCCTCATATAATTCCATTCCGGATCCCCTAACACTTGTCAGAATGATGGAGGTTTTCTAGAATGTGGGTATGTTTCAAGAAAGGAAAATAAAGAAAGTGGACTCTACTGAAGATTCGGTGCAGCAAGATGAGGGGCGGGAAACGTCTGAGAAAAGTATCAAAGAAGCTGAAAAATGGTTTTGACTTCTAGAACAAATGTTTTATTCTAGGTTGTGCACAATGCTCTTATTAGACCACAAAATGAATGTTACTATATGGTGTTTTAATAATTTAACTAAATTACAAGCAAACAAAAGAAACATCTAATATCCAACATGTGGGCTTTTTATACAAAAATAGTGCAATATAAATGACTTTCTAAACACTTTCTTACAATTCATAAAATTAAGCCTGTTTCCTTGTGCCTTAAGGCATTTCTTTAATTATACCTATTATGCAAATCAGGAGGGCAGTTCTGGAGTTGAGTTCACTTACCACCTGGCCTGGAAACAGTCTTCAGCTGGTAACTAGGAGCTAGGACTTTTGTCCCTGTTCCGTAAACCTTGGGCATACTTTCCTAAGGCTATCTTAAATGTATGGCCATCTGTCTACTGAGGGGCCAGATTTTATCAGGGCAATTTTAGCAACCGTTCCACCTTTGCGAGTATTCATTTCCCTATCAGTCTAGGTGAAAGGCCATACAAAATGGAGTGTGTGTAAGAAGGTTACTTTCATGGGCAATAGGGAGAAGAGTTGACAATATCTGCCTTTACAAGCAAAAACAGACTTCTTGATTATTTGAAATAGTTAAAATTTGACAGAGGAAATAAGTAGTTTGAACTAGGGACACATCTGATAGTTTAAAGAGATTGAAAAAATGACTTGGTTTATAGAGATACATTGGTATTTGACAGGTACATATTGATACTTAATATGACTGTTGTTTCTATATAGGTGCTTCTAAGGCTTGAAAACCCTGTTCTTTCCATAATTTGTTTTTAATCACCAATCCATCTCGCCGGCCCCCTTTCCGTAATTTGTTAACCACCCATACTTATAGCAATGTAATGCATTTGCTTAACAAAAATTTACCACACAGTTAAATTCATCAGACTCTAGATTATTCATTTTTTCCCTTTTTCCTGCTTTTCATGTGTGGCATACATGCATGTGTGTATGCATGCTTTTGTATATATGCGAGCACACCTGAAGTTGATGCTGAGAATATTCAATCACTCTTCTATATTATTTATTGAATCATGGTCTCTTAATCAAATCCAGAGCATGTTAATATAGCTATTCTTGCTAGCCAGCTTCCTCTGTGGGTCCCCTGCCTTCATCAACTGAGCCTAGAATTACAGAGTGGCAGCCATGCCTACCCAAAATTTACATAGTTTCCTGGAGTTTAAATTCAGATCCTCTTGCTTGCTCTGAAAGCACTTTAATGAGTGAGCCATCTCCTCAGGCCAAATTATTCGAAATTTCAATAAGAGGGTCCAAATTCATGAGATTTAATAGTGGCACTGTTTGTTCAGCTAGTCACCATATAATGCTCATTTGACGTTGGCCTGGATAGGATGAAAGGCAGTGAGAACACGTAGGTAGGAAGACACAAATACGAGTTGTGTGAGCCAGCCAGGTGGTAGTGGTACACACTTACGATCCCAGCCAAGGCTACACAGAGAACCTTGTTGCAGGGGGAAAAAAAACAACAACAAAACAGTACAAAACAAAACAAAAACAACAACAACAAAAGAACTAGGAGAGCCAATTCCCTAAATCAATCTACTTGGTAGGTATAAGATTTATCAGTGCTAGCTAGAATGTAATGATGCTAAGAGCAGCTGCCGCCACGGAAAAGAAGGGCAGGTGCTATGTTGCAATTAAGATTTGTCAATTCTAGGCTAAAGGGTATCTTACTAGGGAAGGCAACAAGAGGGACAATTTTGAAACTGGAAGACTATCTTTCCCCCACCCCCGAGCTCTTTAAATGACCTTTAATTGTCCTACCTCATGACATCTTAAGGAGTATAGTACATTCAGAAAGGCGTCTTCAAGACTTGTTTCCCCGATTTGGAAAAGACACTTAGATCAAGGGATATTTTTCTTCCACATCCTCCTACTTATTCACTATGTCCTAAAGTGAACGTACTTAGCAGTTAGACCTATGCAACATATATTCTCTGCCTAGAAACAACAGAGACTTACTTGGCTCGAGGATTATAAAAGTGTCTCCCCTCACAACATCCTTACTCTTTCCAAAATGACAACTTCAGGCAAATTTAAACAAAAATACAAGTTAGACATATTAGTGAAAAGGAGTATTTGAAGGGAGAGATCAGGTACCTATGAATAGACCTTCTACCATCTGTAAATTACCTCTGGGACACATTGAAAGCAATTCTATGAGGGAAATCTAGATTCTGCAGATCGCTAAAGGTAAACCAAGAAGAGACCAGACACTTCAACAGACTTGTAACAAATGAGGAGATTTGAAATACTAATAAAAAGTCCTCCAGCTGAAAGAAGGCCAGGTCCAGATGGATTAACAGCAGAATTCTACCAATCAAAAAAGATCTGCAGCCAGTCTTCAACTGACTCAAAATAAAAAAGAAGGAAAGAAGGAAGTAATGAAGGATAAAACAAAGGAAGGAAAGAAGGAGGAAGGAGGAAGGAGGAAGGAAGGGAAAAAGGAAGGAAGAAAGAACACTTATAAACACTTTCTATCAATCTATTTATTTTTTAAATTATCAAACAATATTTCAGAATATAAATTTATTTTTCTAACATCAAATTTTAATACACAAGTGAAAAACTAAAACATCTATTACTAAATCAATAAAGCTTTCTTTAAAATATAGTTCTGGGGCTGGAGAGATGGCTCAGTGGTTAAGAGCACTGACTACACTTCCAGAGGTCCTGAGTTCAAATCCCAGCAACCACATGGTGGCTCACAACCATCTGTAATGAGATCTGACGCCTTCTTCTGGTGTGTCTGAAGACAGCTACAGTGTATTCATATATAATAAATAAATAAATCTTTAAAAAAAATATATAGTTCTGCTCTTAGCAACATTTACAAAAAAGAATTGGGTTAGAAAACAAGATGTTATGTTTTTAGATAATTGCTTATGGTTTCTGCTGCTTTTCTCAGGATTCTGACTAAGAATCTGAGTCTTCTGTTTTGTTTCACTTTGTTTTGTTTGTTTTGAGATGATGTTCTCTGTATGTAGCCCTGGCTGTCCTGGAACTCCCTCTGTAGACCGGGCTGGCCTCGAACATGGAGATCTGCCTGCCTCTGCCTCCTGAGTGCTGGGATTAAAGGTGTGCGCCACCACTGCCTGGCAGGAATTCAAGTCTTAAAGAAGCCAAGATTCCTGTTAAGTGTGCCTGCAGTAAAGTGTGTTTTAAAAGATATTTATTTATTTATTTATTTATTTATTTATTTATTTATTTATTTGTGTGTGTGTGTGTGTGTGTGTGTGTGTGTGAACTTGTATGAGTTCATGCCATATGTGGAGGGATACCCAGAGTCCAGAAGAGGATAGTAGAATCCTGGAATTGGAATTACAGGCCACATGGGTTCTGGAAACTGAACGCAGGCCTTCTGGAGGGCAGCAGGAGTTCTGTATTAGAGTTTTTAACTGACCATTGTAGAAACAATTGATATTTTAAAGTGAATTAAATACCTTAAATTTTCTGAGTATTTGTGAAAAAAATGTGCATAGTTGTGTGTCTAAATCTTACCTAAATACTATATTAACGTTTCCAGAATTGCAGACAGAAGTTTAATACACACAAACTGAACATGAGGTGTCTGTAACATAATGGTTATTATATCTAGACCACTATTATAGTCAGTGAAAAAAATTTCACATCTCTGGTCCTTATAAACAATATCATTTAGATTAATTTACCATTTGGAATTCTGTCTGTCTTAGGCAGTGCTCTATTGCTGTAAAGAGACACCATCACCAGGGCAACCCTTATAAAAGAATACACTTAATTGGGGCTGGCTTATAGATTTAGAGATTTAGTCCATTATCCTCATGGCGGGGAGCATGGCATCATGCAGGCAGACATTGAGCTGGAGAAGGAACTGAAAGCTCAATATCCTGATCCATAAGCACAGACATTCTGGGCTTGACATGAGCTTTTGAAACTTCAAAGCCCACCCCTAGAGACACACTTCCTCTAGCAAGGCCACACCTCCTAATCTTTCCTCAACTAGTGCCACTCTCTGGTGACTAAGCATTCAAATATACAAGCTTATGGGAGGGGCATTCTTATCCAAACCCCTACATTGACTATTTAAACCCCTGTATAAATTGATGTTTTGACTAAAGAAGCATTTTGTTATTGTATATATGAAGTACACTTACATATCAGAAAATGAGTCTATTTATGGGCATTTTCAATGTCCCTCAAATTTGTGAGAGGTCAGGTCTCAAGTATTTATTTTTTAGACATTGTGGACTTATTATTTTACCAAGCCTAAGATTTAAATTTTTGTATCAAAGTAGAAACTAACCATACATACGTACGTACACACACACACACACACACACACACACACACACACACACCCTTTATGTGGTTACGTGCTAATTGTTCTGGGCTTCTCTGTATGTTGAATGTGTTTATGCTCCTCAAGTAATTAAGCGTCTAGAATAGAAAGCTTAGGAGGACACTTTGCCAAACTGGCATCTTCCTAACTAGAAGTCTTAATGGCCATAACCTTTTCCAAGCTTGTGTTCACACATCCTTAATTGCATCATTGGTATCCTCTTTAAGAAAAGATAATTAGGCATGCTGCACCACAATGCACTGGAAGCAGCGCCTACTAATGATTTAAAAGTAACAGATAATTGCTAGCCTGAGCAGTGTGCCTACAAACAAAAACATTCCACTTTGGATTTTTTTGAAATAGTTTTTGTTTATTTGTTAAAAATATTATTACCTTTATTTAATGATAGGGCATGCATGTAAAAGTCAGAAAACTTGGAGATTCTGTCTTTCCACCACTGAGCTTCCTGGAACTGAACCCAGGTAGTGAGGTTTCAAAGCAAGTGTCCTTAGCCAAATGGACCATCTCACCAGCCCCACTTTTTATTTATTCTTAGAAAACAACATTAAATGAATATTTATGTATAAATATAACCTAGTATAGAAGAATTATGCCATTCTTTAACTGAAACAATCATTTGAATGTATTTCTTCAAATAAGAAAAGAGTTAGAATGGGCTGTCAAACAACACACGATGCTCGCAGTCCTAACTACTACCTCTAAGTAACTACATGTAATAGAACCATCTGTCATGGTTTTCTTTCCATTATTAAGTTCTCTTTTGTCAGCCACAGTCCTGGTGCTTTTCTATGGCACTCACAGTCAAGTTGATGCAAAGTGACTCCAAGGAGTAATTATTTTTCAAAATAGCATTTTAAAACGTGCGTGCTCCCGTTGCTCATATTTTCTATCTTCCTTGTAAAACTCTGTAACTGTTGTCTGTTGACATTTTGCAGAAGCGTGACCTCTTAAAAAAAAAAAAAAAAAAAAACGTAATCACCTAACAATTTATTTTTCTGAGATACTGCTACTTCGAGCCTGACTTAGAGTTTAGAGGACTTGCACTGAAGTATCCATGTTCTTCTCTCCCAGAATTGTACCAGCAAAGCCAGTGAGATGGTTCAGTGGGTAAAGGGACTCATGCAAGCCTGGCCACCTGAGTTCAATCCCCAGAAACTTCATATAGGCCAGTGGTTCTCAAGCTTCCTAATGCTGTGACCTTTTAATACAGTTCCTCATATGACCCCCAACCATAAAATTATTTTCGTTGCTACCTCACAAGTGTGACTTTGCTGCTGTTATGAATCTTAATAAAATGTGTGTGTTTTCTGATGGTCTTAGGTAACCCAGTCACAACCATAGACTGAGCATCACTAACATAGGAGGGATAAAATCAACTCCACAAACTTGTCTTTTGACCTCCAAACTTGCACCATGGCACAAGCATATCAAAGTGCGTGTGTGTGCAAACACACACACACACACACACACACACACAAACACCACAGCACGCCACACCACAATGCTAAAAAATAAAAGAAAAATTGAAAGAAAAAAAGAATTGCACAATGCTAAAAAATAAAATAAAAAATGGAAGAAAAAAAGAATTGCATAAGCTAAAAGATAATATAGTTTTTTTTAAAAGAGAAAGATATTCTGGAAAATGAGAGTGCGCTAGTAAGCTGGGGAAAGAAATATGCTAAAACAAAATGCTAGGCCCCAAGTCTCAAGGTCCTCTACATAGCACTTGCCTGTCCCACCTTTATACATGGAAGGCTTTTCTTACATATGTACTCCTTGTTGCCTGTAGCCCAGGTGAATAAATGTTTCCAGGCCTTTTTGTTAACTAGACTCTTTCACATTTTAGAAGAGAGACTTTATCCAGTCCCCATTCTCCTGTCACACTAGGGCATCACATATAAGACAGACAAAAATTAAATTCAAAAGTGGATTCCAAATAAGCTTGTCACCAGAGTCACTACTCCTAGAATCTACAGCTTTTAGTTGCTTGAATTTGTCCATCAAGAGTTTTATTGGCACTAAGCCCTTGAAATTTGTCATTATCTCCAATTCTGATATATCGCATCCTAGTAAATGAGAAAGTCTAGCACAAAATTACAGATAGTTAGCAATGCTTAAGAAGAGAATTACTCAGTGATAAACGAGGAAGTTAACATGAATTCACATGGGACATGATACATTCCCACAGTTCCAATGTTAAAAGGCTGAAGCTGGAGGACCCTGAATTTGAGGCCAGCTTTGGTTACATAGAAAAACCCTTTCTAAGAAGATAGGAACTCTACAAGAAGATCAACAGAGTCAACCAACCTGGACCCTTGGGGCTCTCAGAGACTGAACCACCAACAGAAGAATATACAAGGGCCTCTCCACACATATGTAGCAGATATGCAGCTTGGTCTTCATGTGGGTCCCCAACAACTGGAACAGGGGCTACCCCAAAAGCTGTTGCCTGACCATGGGATATATTCTATTAGCTGGGCTGCCTTGTCTGGCCTCAGTGGGAGAGGAAGTGCCTAGCCTTGAAGAGACTTGAAGTGCCAGGGTGTGGGGATACCCAGGTGGGCCCCTACTTGCTCAGAGGTGAAGAGGACGGGGGAAGGATAGTGGGAGGGGATGACTGGGATGGGGACACTGAACTGGAATAAATAAAAACATTAAATTAAATTAAAGAAAATAAAAACCATTTCTAAAAGCCAGTGACAAAAATGGAGTCATTTGTGGCAGCTGTTTCAAAAGGACCTAAAACCAAGTGATTATGAAGAAGCCGTTTTTAATGCATAGTTATTTGTAGAGAGAAAGAGATGAAACAAAAAAAAAAACCCCAAAAATCAAAATTCTTTCCTCTCTTACAACATTACAGTAACTGGAGCTGGAGCAGTGACTCAAGATATCTTACACAATTTGACCCTAGCTCTTAAAAACCTGGAACCTCACCCTAAGCAGGCAGTCTCAGGAAGAAAAGGCAATTATATAATTTACTGAGCAGATACTGAGCTCCCCTCCTCTTATCTGTTAACTGGGCCCGAAGGCAAGGCCAGATGACTTCTCTTAACTGATTCCAAAGGACCCCATGCCTCTGTGGAGAAGGTGATTATCTTTCTCTGATAATTCACCTATTGCACTTCTGTTCCTAGTGAATATTCTTTATTAAAACTTTTCAGTCAATTCAGGGATGGTAAACACTTTTGCTCTTCACTTTAGGCTCCTTGATTCTGGCACAACACTGTCTAATACTAAATCTCTTTCACTGGAATTCCTTGCTAGTAGTCTTGGGACCTTTTAGAACAACAGGATCACTCTTGGCTCTTGGTGAGCTTAACAGGGAACCAGATAATTATGGTCACCGAAGCCACCGTGAGTCAGATGTATCTGGGCTTCTTGTCCATGCCCAAGATGAACAAAAACCATTGACAAGGAATGAGCAGAGAGAATGTACATGTATTAAGGACCATTAAAAACATTCATGAGAATAAGAGTTCCAAGAGAGATACTGCTGTGGTGCCCCGTTCAGAGGGACAGGAAGGCAGTCTTTAATGTGATTTCTCGCTCTTTGAGTGGCTCACAAGCTAAGCTAATGAGGCATCCACACACCCTATGCATGCTTCCTCAGCTCAAACGGAGAGAATCATGTGTTACTTACTCATCCAACCAAGGCATTGTCATCCCTTTTATCCACTGTCTTCCAATTCATTTAACCCACTCCGTAGGTTATTAACAGAGCTACTTTCAAGATTTGATACCGGGCTAAATGATTAGTTCATGATCCACCTCAGACCCTTTCCTGACTTCCTGCAGGGAGATAACTCCTGCCTCTCATGGTCAGAGATATAAACAGTAACTATGTCTCCCTAGAGAAGTTATCTGGTTGGGTGTCTTCTGAATTTGGCCCTTTCCTTTATATTCTGCTTTACAGCAGAGTTTCTATGCTCAGGATGAAATACCTAGGTATCTCTTCACTTGTATGCTTCACTCATCACAACCCCTGCCCTTCTCACTAGTTTCCCTCCAGGGCAGGGGAACCTACAAAACCAGACTAGGCAACATGTTAATTCCCTAATTCACTCAGGAAGGCAAAGATTATTAATTTGGGGACAGATGTTGACCTGACTTATCTTCTTGTAATTTTTTTTGCATTTTTGCCTTAATGATCCCTAGCAGAAGTGCATTTTATTTCACACAATAGCTTCTTCAGTGTTTAGAAGTGATTATTGTAAAAAAATAAAAATAAAAAAAATAAAACAAAGGAAGTTTTCTTTTTGTCAAGTGGAAAAAATGCTCCCTTTCCTTGTTTGGAGCATTTCCTTGAGATATTTACCTAGATGGCCGGGCAGTGGTGTCCACGTCTTTAATCCCAGCACTTCGGAGGCAGAGGCAGGAGGATTTCTGAGTTCGAGGCCAGCCTGGTCTACAAAGTGAGTTCCAGGACAGCCAGGGCTACACAGAGAAACCCTGTCTTGAAAAACCAAGAGAGAGAGAGAGAGAGAGAGAGAGAGAGAGAGAGAGAGAGATTTACCTAGTATTTGTACTAGTATTTGTAAATCTGTTCCTTTGATGTGTATGTAAAACATTTTTCTTGTTTCTTTGTAGCCCAAGAAAGTTTTAATTAAGTGTTCCAGAGCCATCTCTTTCAAATGTAAATATCAAGGGAGATAAGACCCCTCTCTCCTTACTCTGTGCCTTACTTTAAGCACTATGTGCTTTCGAAAAGACAAATGAAAAGTCTTAAATTAGTCTTTCCTCCAAAGGCAATTGCATTTCCCAGACTTACTAGATGAATTTGTGATGAACAAGAACAGACAATGTTGCTGAATCCTCTTACATGACAAGTTATTGTTTACTTTGAGAACATGCATGTCATGGATTTCATTTTCCAGTATTATATATAATTTACAAGGTATTCTACTTGTATATTCAGTCATGTTGGTGTGAGGAGAAGGGGAGGCCCCCTTGCGTACCACCCCAATCTGGGACATCTAGTCCCAGCAGAACTAAGCATATCCTCTCCCACTGAGGCCCAACCAGGGAGTCCAGGTAGGGGAAGGGGATCCAATGGCAGGCAACAGAGTCAGAGACAGCCTCTGCCCCACTTGTTAGGAGACCCACATGAAGACCAAACTGCACATCTGCTACAAATGTGTGGAGGGCCTAGGTCAAGCTGATGTATGCTCGTTGGTTGGTGGTTCAGTTTCTGTGAGCTCCCCTGGGCTCAGATTAGTTGACTATGTTAGTCTTCTTGTGGTGTCCTTGAACCTCTGGCTCCATCAATCCTATCCCCCACTCTTCCACAAGATTCCCCACGCTATGCCTGATGTTTGGCTGTGGGTCTCTGCATCTGTTTCCATCCGCTGCTGGATTAGGCCTGTCAGGAGACAGTTATGCTAGGCTCTTGTCTGCAAGTATTGCAGACTATCATTAATAGTGTCAGGGGTTGGCTCTCTCCCATGAGATGGTCTGGAGTTGGGACAGTCATTGGTTGGCCATTCTCTCGATCTCTGCTCCATCTTTATCCCTGTCTATCTCGTAGGTAGGACAAATTTGGGGTTAAAAGTTTTGTGGGTGTGTTGATGTCCCCCTAGCAAGTTTTTCAGTAGAATGAAATGAAGCCTATTTGTGTTGTCGGAATCTCAATAGGCCTGGGCATATCATAAAGAACATGGATAGGAGTTTCTGAGAAAAGACAGTTTTCTGTCTCACAGCCATCATTACAATAGAACCATCTAGATAGAGTCAAACACTAGGGTGATTCTCGTTCTTAAGCAAACTGCCAGTTCTATCTTTGGTGGACTTTAGTTAACTAACCTTCAAAGGTAGGTGTCAGCAGCTGTGTCTTGTTGTTGTATTTGTATTGTGTGTCACCTCTCATAAACTTAAAGATAATATCTCACACTCTTTGGTACCTAGTTAGGTATTATCAGAATTGGTGGACATTGGAGCTGACCCTTCCTTCAAAATCAATATTATGCTAAGCCAAAGACCGAAACTATAGGGTTCAGAAGAATGGGATCTGTGACTTATCTCTGGACTCCGGAGGAGACGTGATATCCTGAACTGCCCTATGGTCACTAACTGATAACTATTTGCTTCTTCTTCCAAAAATCCAAAACTTTGTTAAATTATTATCTAGCAGGAGGCTTTCTGATAAAGAAGAAGGACAAACCATTGTCCCTTTTTGTAAGAATCTGTCTAAATGGGTCCATCAATCACTTAGACAGGAGAATGACCCTCAAAAAGCTGCTTGTGCTTTAGAATTTAGAAATAACACGAGACCTGTTTGAAATGTAGATGGGCACAATGTTCTCTTCGGCCACTGCCCATCCACTGTCAAGCGGAGAGTGCCTTATCATCCATGTGAAGTAAACTCTGCCAGTCTTCTTCCCTTCACTCTATCTTGTGAGAATTCTTTCTTTTAAAAAAGTCTTTATGTCCCCTTGTTGGAGAGTGTTTCCTTATGTATGCAGTGATGCATTTACTAAACAGAGTCCTGTGCGGAAATTACATACTATCCATCTAGATTCATGTTCACTCTGCCAGAAAGTAGACAACCAGAAGGTTTTCATTCTCTCGTGGAACATTGTGATGGTGCTGAATCCACACCGTTTCTGAGACAAGAAGGGATGAAAATCAATTTGGAAAAATAGAGATCCTTTTCCCATTGATTTTTCTCAAGATATTTCTATGCCAAATAAGTTGAGAACTGTAGTGTTTCATTTCTTCATTGTAGGAACTCAATACTGTTAAGCAGCACGTGACTAGTGGTGAAATAATAACATGACTATGCTTTCTCATTGCATTTGAGGCCTGCTCCACAGGAGAGAATTTAGGGCGGAACCAGCTATCTTTTTCTACTAAATGGCCATGTTGTCAGACTAGCTCATAAATATTTATGTTTATCACATAGACCTGTACTGCTCTCAAGCTTTGACAGAAAACCTTTTTTGTTTGTTTGTTTGTTTGTTTTGTAGCAGACAGCAGTCAATGCAAATATTCATGACTGTTGCTGAGAACACATGGTCATATTCCTCAATCCTCCTCAATTCCAAGATGATTGAAGAACACCTATGAAGAAGAAAGAAGAGTCAGAAAACAGGAAGGTGGCTATTGAACACAAACTCACGGTTGCTGTGGTTATTTTCACAAGATCAAGTAAACCCAAACTCCCGTAGTGATGTGGAATAAGTCCCTGAGTGAGGGGATATTTGCAGTTGATAGCTTGTGGGAGAAGGACAATCACTCTTCTTTGGGGATTTGGTCACTGTAAGGTTCCTCTTACACCAGTGAATGACCCCATACCTGTGCATATATGAGAGACAGTAAAGGAAGTTGCTGAGTTATAAAAAAAGAAGAGAAGGAGGGAAGTAGACGAGGGGAGAGAACAAGAGGAGGAGGAAAGAAGAGGAGGAAGAGGGAAGAAGAGGAAGAGGAGAGAAGAAGAAATGAAGTTGGGAAGCAGCTTTGCATGAGATATCTGGGGTGAACTTGGGAGGGAGAGTTGGGAGATGGATATATATTCCATGGTATACATGCATGAAATACCCAAGGGAAAAACTTAAAGCAGTGGTTTTTATTGTCTTTAAACCCTAACTTAATTAATTCAATTTAACTTTAATTGTAACCCTATCTTAAAAATTAATATATTCATAATGCCCAGGCAGAACATAGATTCCTAGAGGAAGAATTTGCGGTAACTGTTTGAATTTATTTCAAAACAAACAAATATTTCAGTCTTCATATGACACATACATATGTCCACCCATATGTGAAACATGTTTCATAAGTGAGAATCTCCTTAGGTTAAAACTGTGATAGAATATAGCTTGTCTTGTGAACCACGTAGCTTTTGTCTTCTGACACCGATTTTACTTACCTCTCTTCCTAAACGTTCCTTTCAGTTTAAGATCCCTACGTTTTCCTGTTTTGTTACTGTGCCTTTGGAACTGGATTCAGACTTCAAATGTTTGCTGTCTGATGGAAATAACATTTAACATTTCCAAGTTAACAGTTAAAAATCCCCCCAAGTCCCCACAAAACTGAGTGCATGCACACGTCCACATGTATCCACGTGTTTATTTCATTATATCTTCTAGAATATGTTATATTATAGTCATAGATATGAATATTATTTCATTATGTCTTCTATGATATAGTTTTAGCCAAAAAGTCAAAAAGTTAATGATATTTTATTCTTAACAACCAAAAGATTTATCATGGTTGTATCTGACTGATGAAAATGTGCTGAATCTATATAGTGGCTGTCTCTTTAAAGGAAATCAACACTAACTCAGGTGTCATGGCCTTACTTCTCATTGTATTGCCAGAGTTAGGATCTGAACCTGGGCTCTGATAGCCCCTGTAATAAGCAGGGACCATAGTACCATTTTGGGAAGAACAAAAAGGTCCTGTGATTCCCATATGCCAAGCTTATCTTTAGGGTACAAACATGGGGTTTAAGTTTAGAGGACCTGAACATACCTAAGCAGTTCTTATCCTGGTCTGGCCCACCTACCCATCACTATTGTCTCAGTTCTAATCTCTTAAGTAAACTGGGAGTCAGCACTGTTTGAAATCTTTTCCATGCAGATAAGATCCTCCACTGGCTAGCATGAGACTCCCAGGCTTTTTCTACTCTCAGCAGACTCAAAGGAAAATCCCAGTTTCTTTGGACTTCCATGTTTCAATAGTCCGACAACCAAAGGGAAGGGCACAAATGTCTCTTTAGAATATTTTTATTTCTGCCAGGACAGTTAGATCTGCTCTGAGTCATTCCTTATTTCTCCTGACTTGGAAGGTCAGAGAGACAAGGGAATAAACTACTTAAGACTTCAGGCTTTGTGCTTTTATGCGTTGTTGTTGCTGCTGCTGGACGAGGGGTGGGGGGTGGAGGGGGTGGGGGGAAACACACAGAGACAGAGAGACAGACAGAGAGAGACAGAGAGACAGACAGAGACATGGGGAGAGACAGAGAGAGACAGAGAAACACAAACATAGAAAGAGACAGAGAGACAGAGAGATAAAGATATGGAGACAGAAACAGATAGATATAGAGAAAGAAAGAGACAGAGAGGAAGGGAGCAAAGATATAAGTTGGGTGCATACAGAGGATCTGGGTGGAGCTGACAAGAGGAAAGAATATGATCAAAACATATTGTATGAAAAATATTGAAATAAAAGTTAATTAATTTTTTTTAAAAAGTAATTGCAGGCTTTTATTTGGGGCAAAAATCTGCAGAGATGGGTGTCTGGGAGAATCAGGGCCTACCATCCACGTAGGAGCTGAGAGATAAGGTGAAGGGCCAGGAAAGGAGGTTGAAGGGTTACTTTAGGGCCCAAAATGGACTTTTGTTTGTCAAGACTGATAAAGTGCGGTGAGTCGGTGAGTCACGACTGAAAGAATGTCAGGTGATTGATAACATCTTCCTGGCCAGTCATTAGGAGGGAGCCTGCAGGGAGGTTGTGGCAGGAATCTAGGGGGAAAAGTCACCTTAGTCATCATGATTCCAGAATTCTGATGACTGGTTTACGGGAAACTGCCAGAACATTTCAAAATGGTGGCCATAGCTAACCCTGACTATACTGCCTGCTTTGTTCCTAAGACAAATGTAGATTTCCAATCTCAGTTGTGCTCACATACCCTGGAGAACTTATACTAACTTGTGCATGCCATGGTTTTTCACTTACTTGCTTGAGTTTATTTCAAGATTTTCTTGAGGCTATTCAGAATGGGAGTGTTGTTCTGATTTTCCTCTCAGTGCAGTTGCTATCTGTATATAAGAAAACTGCAGATGTTTTATGATAATTTTTTATTCTGACATTTTGTTGTAAGTTTCAAACAGTTCTGAGAGTTTCCTGGTGGAGCCCTTAGGGTCTCTTACATATAGAATCATATCATCTATGAATAAGGATACTTGGGCTTCCTCTTTCCCATTTGTTTCCTCACTATGTTTTGTTCTTGTGTTCTTCCAGTTACAACTCCACACACTGTATGGAACAGGTATGAAGAGAGTGGGCATCCCTGTCATTATGGAAAAGCTTTGAGTTTTCTCCCGTTCAGTTAATTATAGATAACCCACATACAACCTTTATTGAGATAGTTCCTTCTATCTAGCTATTCCTAGTTTCTCTAAGGCTTTTTATCATAAAGATATGTTGGATTTTACCAAAAATAAAAACCCTTTTCTGATTTGATATTTTTGAGGGATTCTTGGAAACCTCCGCTGTATTCAGTTGTCAAGCATTTGAGAACTTTTGTGTTCATCAGTGTTCATCAGAGACACTGGCTTATAATTTTCTTTCTCTAAAGTGACTTTGATTTTGGCAGATTCTCCTGATTTCCCTGCTCCCTTTCTCTGCTCTGTTTTCACTTTGTCTTCTTGTCTTCTCTTTATCACTCCCTTTAGAGCCTCTTTCTATTTGCAGCCACATGGGCTCTTCTAATATCCCCGGCCTTTCCCCATATTTATTCCCACCTGTCTTCACATATTTGACAGCTGTAGGCTATGAAATATATGTAAGAAAATATGTATCATACTTATCTGTCTGAGCCATGGTTAACACAATATAATGTTTTCCAAATTTCATTTTTCTTTATAATGGAATAAAATCCCATTGTATATATGGCTCACATTTGGATTATGTATCCATCTGTTGATAGACATCTATGACTTACTTTTTTATTTTTTGTACCTTTATCTCATTTTGGTATTTGCTTTGTTAATAATGGTGGTGTTAAAAGAATCTGGTAACATTCCTTCTGTGGTACTTTGAAATAGTTTGAGAAACATTGGCGTTTGCAATTCTTTAAAGAGCTAATGGAATTTCCATTTGGGTGGACACTATTTAATTGAGGTATTTTTTTTTTAAATTCAACCTCATTGCTTATTATGAACCAGCTTCAATTGTTTATCTTGTCTTGGCTTCATTTTGCAACTTAAAGTTCATTAACTTCTTTTTTTTTTTCATTAACTTCTTTAGGTTTTAAATTTATTGGAATCTAGGGTTTTAAGGCAAGTCCTAAAGGTTTTCTTGATTTCACTAGTTTCTGTTGTAATGTGGTCATTTTTGTCTCTAATTTTATTAATTTGGGTCCTCTCTCATTTTGTTACTTTGGCTTAGGGGGGTAATCAAACTTGCTTAGCTTTTCAAACAGTGAATTCTTTGGTTCATTGATTCTTTGTATTACTTTCATTTCATTAATTTTTGCCCTAATCTTAATTATTTCTATTGGCTGATTTTAGATTTCCTTGTTCTTGTTTTTCTAAGACTGCAAATTTCACTGTTAGTCTCTCTCTCTCTCTCTCTCTCTCTCTCTCTCTCTCTCTCTCTCTCTCTCTCTCTCTCTC
>NW_021605073.1:328312-357054 GCF_004785775.1 Grammomys surdaster | reverse complement strand
CTCTCTCTCTCTCTCTCTCTCTCTCTCTCTCTCTCTCTCTCTCTCTCCTGATGTAGGCAGTTGTAGGGATAAACTCCTTTTGGAATGTGTGTACCATGTCCCACAGGCTTTTGTATCTTGTGTTTTCAACTCTGTTTGATGCTAAGGAATTTTAAGTTTCCTTTCTGATTTGACACTTTTGTTTGTATTCATCGTCCATAAGCCTGAGCATGCTTTTCAGTTTCTCTTACAATGGATTTCAAGGTATTTTTTCTGGTTATACTCAGATAGAGTACAAGAGGTTATTTTAATTTTTCTCTATTGGTTAAAACTTACTTTGCGTTCCATTATGTGATCTACTTTTACAGAAAGTTCCAGGGCTGCTGAGAAGACTACTCTGCAGTGTTTGGTCTGTTTCATCTACAGTTCTTTAACTCAAATATTTCTCTGTGTTTTTTTTAAAGGATGAACTGTGTGCTGAACAGTGTTTTGTTACCTTGATGCCAGCAAAAGCACTGGTTCTCAACCTGTGGATTGTGATCCCTTTGCGGGGAGGGCGGGCGTCAAACAACCCTATCACAGAGGTCGAATAGCAGATATTTACACTACGGTTCATAACCGCAGCAAAATTACAGTTATGAAGTAGTAACGAAAATGATTTTATGGTGGAGGGGGTCACCACAAAATGAGGAGCTGTATTAAAGGGTCACAGCATTAGGAAGATTGAGGAGCACAGTCTTTTGGGGAAAGGTAATCTTAATTCCCAACTCACTGTGGGCGGTGCCACCCACTGGCCTGGTAGTCCTGGGTGCTATAAGAAAGCAGGCCAAACAAGTCGAAGACAGTAAATAGCACCCCTTCATGACCTCTGTTTCAAGTTTAACCTCTAGGTTTCTACCTTGAGTTCCTGCCCTGACGGTGATGGACTGTGATGTAGAATGTAAGCTGAAATGAACCCTTTCCTTCCCAAAGCTGCTTTGGCCTTGGTGTTTTATCATAGCAACAGATACCCTAACTAAGACAAGCTGCTTATTAGTGGGAGGGGGTGCATCACTCTTACTGTCCTGAGGTGACAGTGATCTTTCTATTTAGTTTTGTTTATCTTATAAAGCTGAGAGTACGGATAGTCAATGTGTAGAGGCTTCAATTTTCTATTTTTCTTGGAGTATTTCCTCTGTATCTGTTGTTTTGGTCTCATTTTCAAACGAGATGACTGGTTTTTAATTATGTGTAAACACATGTGTCTGCATGTAAGTATGTGCATGTGGGTACAGGTGCCCTGGTGGCCAGAAGGTTAGATCAGCTGAAGGTGGAGTTACAGGCAGTTGTGAGCTGAGCCACCTGACATGAGTCCTGGGAACTGAACTCCAGTCCTCTGAGAGAAGAGTAAACATTTTTTTCTTCTTTCACTTCAGACCCGCTTTCTGACTAATTTCGTTTTGAAATCTACTTTGCCATATATGATAATAGAACAGAGACTCCATCCATTTCTGCTTCTCTTCATGTGGAATACCCTTTCCCATCTGTTTACTCTTAGGTTTCTACTGCTTTTCATATGTTCAATTCATTCCAGCTCCTCCACTGTCCTATTTCTTAAGCCTCAAAAACCGATTTTGACTACGTAGCCTCAGTGGATCCAATACCCACTCTAACAATGGTCCAGGAACACAGACTTAGAACATACTGAATAACAGTCACTGCAGAAAAAGTTACAACTTTGTTGTCAAAGAATAAAAGGAGATAAAAAAAATCAATGCATTTACCAGCCACACAGGTGGAAGCATCAGGTATGTGGGTCCCAACAGAGCAGAAAGCTCTCTGCTGCTGGTTTCAGATGCAATCTTTAACTGCCTTAACTTTAGGATTGGAGGAAATGAGTGGTCTGTTAAGTGTAACAATGCATTCCAGAAGTTTTACCTAACAGCCACAAAGTTAGATCAGATTGAGAGGCTGGGGATAAATGCCCATTATGCGGACCAAAGATAGCCCGAGATGATTTGGCTCCTGATCTGTGACATTCCATCTCTCCACAAATCATGAAGTTCTAGTAAGTTAATCAGTTTTCAGGATCTGCCACACAGATGTGCCTTCTTGAGAAAACTTCAGTTCCCAATGTAGTTCCAATGTTAACTCTGCTGTGCCTTTCTTCCTCTGAGACTTTTTTCCTCTTGGGGATTCTATTTTAAGGCACCTCACCCTTTATATCCCATCAAATGAATCCCCCCAGATACATTGATGTTTGATTATACTTGATGAATTTGCTAGTCATTCTCATATATGCTTGAGAGACACACACAGTTACCAAATTATTTCCTAAGAGTTTTCTTGACTCACAAAAATATAGTGATAAGTACAATCCTCTACTTATCACTAAAGCAAAGATTATCTAGACTAAAGGAAAGATTGAAATACCATGGGGAAAACTAAAGGGAAGAATGGAGGTCAAGTTAGCAATTTTATGCTACTTTTTCCCTCTGTGACTATTTCTTACAAGGCTACTCTTTAAATGTGCTCTCTGATAATAATTGTATCTCCTTAGCTTTTGTTTTTCTGACATTTTACCTTTATGTAAACAGTCTATGGCCTACTTTCATCTTTGAATCCAAGGGTTTTCAGGCAGGGATGTAAATTTTATTAACCCTATTTATGTTTTTTAAATATTTACCAATTATTAAGTTTTATTAGATAAAAAAGAAATGAACTAATTTCATATGTTTTTCAAGATCGTGGTGCAATAAAATTAGGAAAAAAAAAACTCCTGCAGAAACTACACAAATAGATTAAGACTGACCAACATACCCCTAAATGACCATTGAAAGCTGGAAGAAAATTTAAAATGCTTAAGAATTAAATGAAAATGAGAGCACATCTTACTAGAATCATGATAATAGCAGATTATTAGTACATGGGCTTACACTAAAAAATCAGAATGATCTCAGATAATAACATACTCCAAAGTCTTAGAAAAATAAGAATGCTGATTTTAGGCCTATGACTGATTTTAGGCCTTCAGTGTATAAGCAGGACTGCCCCTGACATCTCCCCTTCTCTAAGTATAGAAGGGCCATCGTAATTCTAATCTTGCGAAGGCAGGGATAGAGGCCTGACCTCCAATAATTGAAGGGGACCTTGTAATGGCTCCGGTCCTCCTGTCGTTGTCCAGTGAGGCATGAGGGCCATACCCATCCCAATGTCTTTTTCCTGGAGAGGGGGGATACTTTTGACATCAACCCCTAAGCAGTCAGGCTTGTCCCTCAGGGAACCCAGATAGATATTTTTATCTTTTATTTATATTCCCTTGCAGTGCTTAGCCTCGCAGCCTAAGCAAGAATTCAGATTGCCAATCAGAGGGGGTTCTTGGTGGCCCCTTTCTGCTTGGTCTAGCAATAGGCCTGACATACATGCATGCTAACACAAAGTCTTGGGTCTCTGTGGAAAACACTGAAACAGATGGCTATAAGCTATTGAAAATAGGCAGCTTTTGTGGAAATCTACAAGCCTGAGTAGTCATAGTCCTTATAAATAGGTAGCCTTGGTGGATAGTACCAACGTAGATAAGGACCAGTGAATCATAGGCAGAGTCATAGTGACCTGTCCCCTGAACCTTCACGCAGCTGATACCCTGTTCTGAAAGATATCTGTACTCCCCCTGAACACCCACGCTTCAGTGTCATCCCCTTCCCCACGTCCTGCCTTTTTGTGTTTATAATCCCTGTGTGAATAAGTAAACATTACGATTTGATTTAATAAAAAAATAAAATAAAATAAACCAATGCAAATCCTGAAAAATATTAAAGAACAGGGCAGAAGTGTATGGAACAGAGTCTAAAAGAACAATGCACAGAATCAAAGACTTGGTTGTTTGGAAAAAAAATAGTGCAGACTGGCAAACCCTTTGTCAACTAACAAAAAGGAAAAAAAGCAGTAAAATTGCTGGTGAGGACCAGACAGAGGGAGGCAGATTTCTGAGTTTGAGGCCAGCCTGGTCTACAGATCGAGTTCCAGGACAGCCAGGGCTACACAGAAAAACCTTGTCCTGAAAAACGAAACAAAACAACAACAACAACAAAAAACAACAAATTTAAGATGAAAAAGGAAAGTAACACCACAAGTTACTATGATATCCAGACATTCAATTCAGAGTACTTTGAAAACATATATTCTAAAAATCTAGATAATCTGTATGAAATGGATACTTTGATAATTAACTGCCAATGGTAAATAAAGATTACATAATCTATTTATTTATTTATTTAATTTTATTTTTCTGGCAGTTTCTGCACATAATCAATTTAAACAGATCAATTATTTCTGAATCTTGAATCACTAATAAAATATCTTCCAGTATATATACCCTCCCCCACACACGTAACAACAATTAAAGAAAAACGAGGAGGTGAATTTGAATGAAAGCTGAGGTGGTAAGATTTGGTAAGGTGATAAGATGGGAGAGAGTAAAGAGAAGGGAGACATTATGTCAATATAATTGCAAAAAATAAGAAATATATATAGTTTTAAGAAAAGCCTGAGATCAGATGGATTTACTTCCAAATTCCACCAAGTCTTAAAAAAGAGATAACAGAGCTGAGTGTGGTGGTACATTCCTTTAATCCCAACACTTGGGAGGCAGAGGCAAACCAATTTCTGTGAGTTCAAGGGCAGCCTGGTCTACAAGTTCCAGGACAACCAGGGCTGTACAGAGAAAACCTGTCTCTAAAAACAACAACAAAACAATACAAAAACAAAATCAAAGAGTGTAAGGGGGTGGGTGGAGACAACACCACTTCTCAAAGTGTTTCATAAAATATAAGACAGAACACCACAAAACCACCAAACAAGGCAAATCTTACCCAGACAGTTAAACCAGACATAAGAACAAATGAACCTCTAATACTACTTTCCTTGTGGACTAAGATGCAAAATTTCTCAGTAAAATTCTTGTAAAGTAGATTCAAGAATTCAAAGAAAACATACAACATCTACCAACACCCATTGGGGTACAAGGAAGGCAGTCTTAAGAGGTAAGTTTATAGACCTGAATGCTTACATTTAGAAGAAAAGGCGTCAGGTTTCTCAAAGAGCTTAATTATGAACCTTAGAAAACCAAAAACAAGCCATACCTCCAAACCAGTACACAGGAGGAAATAACATCAAAGAAGAAATGAATAAAATAGAAAAAAATGTTAGTGTGACCGTGAGTGAGTTCTTTGAAAAGATAAATAAGATTGATAAACCCCTAATCAAATTACCCAAGCCCTCTATTGAAGAGGAATACAGAGAGTCAATACCCTTGTCTCTCTCCTGATTGGAGGGAGAACAGTTTGGAAGACACTGTTTCCTTGTAGTAATTCACCACCTCTGGCTCTAACAATCTTTCTGTCTCCTCCTCCACAGAGACCCCTGAGCCTCGAGGGGCGGGGTTTGATGATGACACCTGGTTCAGGGCTGGGGGCTCCACTTGGTCTCCACTCTTCTTTTATTGTTTTGGTTTTTTTGAGAGAGGGAGGAAGACAACAAGAACATGAAGTTGAGTGGGAATGGTCTAGGAGGAGTTGGGAAATAAAGGTAGGTATAAAGAGAGCACATTGTGCTGAAGAAGCATGCTTGCTAAAACTCTAATTGACTTAAATGACAATGAAGAGCTGGGGGTTTTTTAGATAAATATACAGAATAGAAGACACAGTTATGATTATTCACTAGGCAAATGACTGATATCCAGAATTTAATAAGGAACTCAAAAGGTAAACATGAACAAACAACACAAACAATCCAAATAAGCAAGACACACTTCTCAGAAGAAGATGTACACATGGGTAAAAAGTATATTTTTAAAAATTCTTCGTCTTGGTAAGCAACAGGTAATTGCAAACAAATATGAAAACATGAGATATCCTATCACTTCAGTTAAAAACTATGGTTAAAATATAAAAAAATAATAAATGTTGGCAAGTATGCAGCTACAGGAGACCTCTTATATTCTGAGTAGAATCTAGGATTTATGGGAAACAGAATAGAGATTGCTCACAAAGCTGCAAGTCATCAGGACAGCCAAGGCTACAGAGCCAAACCCCCAATTCAAAACCTCTCCACTCCCACTAACAAAGTTGCAAATAGAAATACATAGAATCCAACTATTCTACAGCTGGGCATATATCCAAAGGAGATAAAGTACCAAAGATATATGCATTCCCATTTTTAATGCACCACTATTTTCAATATCTAAAATATAGAATTTTTGCACATATCCTTCAGTAAATCCAGATTACAAAAAAAAGAGAAAGGAATTCTGTTCTTTCAAGTAACACAGATGAAACTTGAGATCTTTGAGCTAAGTATAAATAGCCAGACATGGAACAAACATTACATATTCTTAATCATTTTTGAAACCAAAAACCAATCTTTTTTTTTTTTTTTTAAAAAATTTATTTATTTATTATATGTAAGTACACTGTAGCTGTCTTTAGACACCCATATGAGGGCACCAGATCTCATTGTAGATGGTTGTGAGCCACCATGTGGTTGCTGGGATTTGAACTCATGACCTCTAGAAGAGCAGTCAGTGCTCTTAACCGCTGAGCCATCTCACCAGCCCCCCCAAAAACCAATCTTATAAGTGCCTGGACTGGAACAGTGGTTACTGAGACTAGGCAGGTGGGGTGAACATGTGGAAAGAAGTTTGATATAGGTCACTAAAGCAAACTTGGAGTCCAGGAAGTACTTTTAGTACTTCTCTAATCCAGTAGGGTAACAACAGGTTAAAAAAATCTCAAAATGACTAAACAAAAAAGTTCTCAGAATCTATAACATATGTAATTATTGTTTCAGATAAAAATGCTTATTGTCTTGATCTAATTTCTTGAGCTTTTATGTGTTAGTGTGTGTGTGTGTGTGTGTGTGTGTAGACCTACCAAATAGCCTCTCTACCCTTTGACCTGATTTGCACATTGTATACATGCATTAGATTGTCATAATATACTCCATAAAGATATATGAACATGTCTTCGGTAGAAAAAGTTGGGTGAGCTGGTACATGACTGTAATAACAATACACATGAGGATAGAATTGGGGGCCAGCCAGGGTTAGATAGTGAGACAATGATTTTATACACAGAGAGAAGAGAGAGGGAGAGAGGCAGAGGAAGAGAGGGAAAGACAGAGTGGGAGGGGGCAGGCATGATGATGCACCCATTCAACCTTGGTAGTACAGACACCGAGGGAGAACTGGAAATTTGAGACCAGCCTGTACTGTAAAGTAAGACCATATGTATAAGGTACAAAGTCATATTATGATTTACAAACATAACAAAATAATTAAATCAAGTTTATTAATATATGTACTACCTTAAGTCATTTTTATGGTGAGAACATTTGAAATTTAGTCTCAGCAGTTTTGGAATGCATAATAAACTGTTAACCACGTTTGCTGTTGTTTTTGAGACAGGATTTCTTTGTGTAGACCTGGTTGTCCTGGAACTTGCTCTGTAGACCAGGCTGGCTTTGAACTCACAGAGATCCATCTGTTTCTACTTCCTGAGTGCTGAGACTAAAGGCATGCACTACCACTGCCAGGAAAGAATCTTTAAAAAAAGAGGAGCTGGTGATATGGCTCAGAGGTTAAGAGCACTGGCTGTTCTTCCAGAGGCCCTGAGTTCAAGCCCTAGCACCCATACTTACCACTCCAGTTCTAGAGGACTTGACACACTCATGCAGCCATGTAGGCAGAATACCAATGTGCATAGAGATAAATTTTTTTTTAAAAAAAAGACAAGAATAAAAGACAAAACAACAACAACAACAAAAACAATGAAGACTGAAGTGGGAAACTCCAAGGTGTATACCAGTATTTGTTATAAAGTACAGTCAAAGTGAATTCATCCCACAAAAAAAAAGTAACAGCACAACACTAGAAAACTGACCATCCAAATCACCAAGTCAATAACCCAAAGAATAAAAACATATGATAAGAGTTTTTGCACCTGGTATCAACTTTTATTATTCAGCTAGTTTGAATAATACTGCATCATCTTCTGTTCCCAGGAATCCCTTTAAAAAAAAAAAACAAATGGCATATATTATCAGAGCTGTGATTAAAAACCTAACACATTATAAGTGAATAAATTGATGGAATTGCATTGCAAAATATTTTACATTGCCAAGCTATGTACCAGGATTCCCTTCCCTAGATATTTTCCTTAGAGAAAGTCTTACAAATGGACATCAAAAGACATTTAGGAGAACACTGACCAAAGTTATGTTTCTTTAACCATTTTAAAATTTAGATTTGAAACAGTATAAGGAAAACCCAAATACCTCAGTGTAAGGGGAACACCATACCCTGAAAGAGATAGTGTATGTTGAGTAAATAAAAACTTATTTCATCATAGTTATATGATGAAATATCTCACAGCAACGAAAGTAAAGTACTAGAGTTACACAGACCATCATGGATGAATTTCACAAAATTCTAAGTAAAGGAATCAAGGTATAAAAGAACACATATTTCAGGTTCACAAACAAGAAAAATAAAATTTGTGTTTGCATTTGTTGAAAGGAATGATATTATTATTATTAAGGTAGAAGAAAGCCGCTGAGCTGGAACTGACCAGAAAGCCACCTCCTGCAGGACTCTCACCAAAAAGAAGGAGCCATGGAAGTTTCCAAAGGAGGGAAGCAACCAAGTCCTACCCAGCTGTGATTCCTATGTACTGCAATGCCAGCATGGCGGCAGAACAATAACTTTCAGTAGAGGCACTCATACCTTGGCAACAAGCAATAGTTAAACCTCTAACAAGGTTTAAACCCTGCTCAATAATAGGGAAATTGTACCTGACACTGGAAATCTAGCAAGTGACGTCATGGATCGTGGAGGAGAACCTACAACCATCCCTTTACTAAACCAGTATAAGCCATAATAAGTACATTTTAAAAATTTATCCTTATACACACAAGTAAGGGTAGTCTTCACCACCCTTCATCAAGGAAAAATTCTCTTTGCAACAGAGGGAGACCACTGTAGAAAGCCACAGCCAATCAAAATGCTGAGCTGTGGAGCCTAGTCCCAATGGATACTCTTTTTTTTAAGAATTTTGTTTTTTTCTTTTAAGGTGTATTTATTTTATTTATATGAGTACACTGTCACTGTCTGGAGACATATCAAAAGAGGACATCAGATCTCATTATAGATGATCATGAGCCACCATGTGGTTGGTGGGAATTGAACTCAGGGCCTCTGGAAGAATAGTCAATGCTCTTAACCTCTGAGGATCTCTCCAACCCCTCCTCCCCAACAGATATATTTATAATACAATTCCTGTACCTAAGGCTCAGGTAACATTGATGACAGGAAGGGAAGAGATTTGCTATGAGATTGTATCCTCTAGAAAAGTCAGAAGCCACATCTATAAAGTCTGAACAGGATCTGAACAAGGCATGAACATGCTAATGTGGAGGGCAGGAAAAGGGTATGAAGCCTCAACACAAGACAAAGAACTACAGGCAAGTAAGGAGTGCTGAGGGCAAGAGAAATAGTCTTCTTCAGGGAACAATAGATTAATTGGCTATACAATACCAAATGGTCAGCCCCGCAAACATATACATGCAAGTAGCATTCTATGGACTGAGCAGATTGTATTTAGGAATATGTATCATACAATAATAGTTAACAAAAATGAGGGCCCAAATTTGAAAGCACAGAGGAATGTATGGGGGAGTTTGGAGGGAGGAAAGGGAGAAAGAGGTTATAATTTCAAACATAAAAAATAATTTTTAAATGAGGGGTGATATGATTGTCATTGAAATAGGATGGAGGTCACTTCTTAGGAAGGGGAACAACCTGTGGTCAGAGTAGTGGTGGCTTCAGAAGGTCTGAGCAATGAATGTCTTCTTTTCAGTCAGAAGAGTCCATACATGTGGGTTGGCTCTATTCCTTCCACTACAGATACAAATTTTATTCACTCTTTCTCAAAGTTTTGATGACATGTCTAGATTTTCCTGGACACCTACATTTGCTATTTCCTTACTAGGCAGCCAGCAACAAAGAACACTTACAAAGGCTTGAACCCTTAAAAAAAAAGAGGTTGAGAAACCTTTAAACCTTTACATCCTGAAAGCAGCAGGGAGACTCTGGGATACAAAAGAGCTGCTGTAGGTACTGCTGTCAGCGGCAGCACAGAGGCAGAGATGAGTCAGTCACCTCTGATCCACCCCTGACAATGTAATGACAATCAGTCTCAATGCAGGAACAGGAAAAGGTAAAAAAAAAAAAAATCTTCATTTGAGGCCTTAGAGATTTCCATTTTGGAAGCACGGGTTCAGTAGCTCTGAATCAGGGTTCTGAAGGCGGGACAAGTGCATGCTTGTATTGGTGGGAGCTGTTGGATGTTGAGAAATGGGTTCCATGACGACCAGATGACAGAAAAGGGCTACCTACACAGAGTGGAAATGCAAATGAGGAAACTGTCCTATAATCACCTGGCACATGTGTTAAGCCACAAGGCACAAAATAGTGGTTATTCACTCTGGTCATTATAGGTGCTTCTGATGAGCTGGTGGAGGTGCTCAGAGTTCACATGTCCCATTTCCTGAATGATGGCCTAACTTCATTTTTTAAAGCTCTCTTTAATGGTACTTTCATAATATGATTTGCTTTTCACAAAATAAAGAAACAATGCTGGGAAATCTGTAAGCTCTGTGAATTGTTATTTTTAGGATCTGTAGGGGGAAACCTCATTCCAACAGCCCTGAAAACAGCCACTCCTGGCCTCAATCCTCTTCACTGAATCTCCAGTCTTTCACCTTCCTCCTAATGTTTCTCTGGAATACCAACACTTTGGATGAGATTTCTTCCAGTGGGTCTGCTCAGGACTACTGTTGTATTGAGATGTCTTTTAAGTTGAAAGTTGTACCCTCCTTTACCTATTGACTCCCCCCACCCCCATAAAACTAAAATGGCAAAGAGAACAGGCCAGGGTAGGAAAACCTAGGTAAAGTCAGTACCCTTCCATTATCCCTGCCCCCCTGCCAAAATCTTGAGCACTCCCATATAGGAAATACAAAAACTCAGCATGCAATTTTCAACATGTCCTATTCAGGGTTATGTCTGAATGCATCAGCAAGAATTGGAAGGGCAGCCTGTTCTTAAGCAGGGAAAATTATGGTTTAAGATAGTCTGGCTTCCTTTGTTGCTACACAATACTATACAGTACTTCCATCATAACCTTTTTGTTTGTTTGCTTTTTGAAACAGAGATTCTCTGTGTAGTAGCCCTGGCCATCCTGGAACTTAAGTCTGTAAACCAGGTTGGCCTCCAACTCAGAGATCTGCCTGCCTCTGTCTCCAAGTACTGGGATTAAAGGTATGCACCACCACCACTGGCAACCACCTTTTAGTCAGTTTCGAAAAGAAAATAAGCTACTTGCTTCATGTTGAAGAAATACAATGAGAAGATAAATTGAACACAAAACCCATGGTTTCTGGTTTAAAATATTTTTATTATTAAAAAAGTACAGTAATCAGACAGAACTTAGTATTCAAGCACACAGCCTGGCCCAGAAGCTGCAATGGTAGCATCCCATTGAGCTCCATCAGAGTAATCTCTGGGTAGCCATGCTTACTGAGGCAATTCTCTTCAGGTATGCGACAGACTTGTCTATGAGAGATTGCTCAACACCATACCTAAACAGGAACAAGTATAAAATGGAGTGAAAATAGGTGCTGCTCTAAAGCACTAAGATGAGGAGGCACAAACAGAAGAGTCATAGAGACTAATGTGGAATATACTGCTTTATAATTTCTTTAAAGAATGACAAAGACCCAATAAATCCCTTCACTGCAGGCTCCTTTCCCCACCACAAAGAGAGTCAGCTTCTGGTGCTGCTCTCCTGCTGTGACCTCCTGTCAAAAACAAGGATGGCCAGCACTAGGGACTTGATTCCCCCTTTATTCAGAAATACAATGAAAACAACACTATACAACATAGTTATAAAAGTAAGGTCCAACACAGCTATTTGTACAGACCCTAGGAAACATCTACTGGAAGGGAAGGAGAATTTGTTAACAAAATAGTTATCTCTTCCCTTGCCCCAAACCCACCACCAGGAAAAAAGAAAGAAATGGAAAATGATAACTGGTGTTTGGAAAACACCTCTGTAATTTCCCTTCTCTCCCAGTCAACACCCAACCCAACCATCCCACCCACTCCCCTCCTACCTTGACTGTTCAATGTACAGTACGCACAGAAAGAGAAATTTTAACAGGTGGAACAAAACTGATCAAAGACGGAAACCCTTTGACAAATTGTCTTTGTGCTTCTGACAAAGTCTATGTAATGCAGTCCAACCAGAGTAAGAAAGGGGGAAAAAAAAACAGAATTTGATGATGACGATGTACTTTGCCTCCTACTATTTTAGGTCCTCAGATGTTTCGAGTCTGGAAACAGTTGATAATCCTATACTTAGAGGATACAGGGAAAGTGAGAGTAACAGAACAAATAATCTTGCTTCCAGTGGCCACTCTTCATTGATCTTTTATTGACTTCATTTTAGCTGTTTACTAACAATGAGGCTAATCTCCTTTTCCATAGGATACATATAGGGTACTCTAATTATCATCATAGTAATGATTATAATACTTTCTTACTCATTTAGAGATTACATATTTTTTAAAACATCTATTAATAAGAAGCCTCACAACACTCCTGTGAGGTAGATATGTGGATCCCCATTTCGAGATGGGTTAATAGAGGCACAGAGAGGTGATGTGACTTGCCTAAAAACTGGGGAAAATAGAAGAGAGGCAAATCAGGGTACCACCCAGTCGCCAGAGATCCATTTTCAGTAGAGAAAAAGACAGTGCTAAATGTTTCTTCAAATTAGACCCATGCAGCTGCTTTCTCTTTGATCTCTTACATGGGAATTAACATACTATGGAGGATCGACATGTTCCCTTGGTTTATTCAAGGCTAGGTCAATCACTGATGGTTTCCTTCATGTATGAGAAAGCATTTGGCGACTAGGATAGAATTGAGAATACAGATTATCTCTAATTTAAGAATCTTGTAGATAATTCTGTTTCAAAGAGTTGAATTTTTAAAAATGTTACTATCATGTACATAAGCACCGGGTTCTAGTTGATTGATTTTTCTCATGGATATACAGGATAACATGTAAGACACTGTTAATATGTATTTCATCAGTATTAATATGGATTTCAACAATTAATAAATGACAGAAGATAGAGCTATGGTCCTTGCTGATAGAATGGAAAGATATGCAGATAACTAAGGAGTAAAGACAATGATATAGACTCATAGAAATCATTATAAAGATGATCATATGTAGAAATGTTTATATATAAAACAATATATGCATACATTTCTTTGTTCTACTGACTGAGAAGGACTTGAAGAAATAATATCCCCAAAGTAGCAAACATACACAGTACCTACATCTTGGTTTCTGATACACTTCTTCAGTAAAAGGAATTAGAACTTATTGACGAAATGCCTGATTATAGAATTGTCCACCATAAAACAAATGCAAGATAAGCCTGGAACATCTTGCAACACCAAAAATTAATCATGTGCTGAAAAAAATGGGGTATGTAAAAAAGACTTCACGATCAATTCAAAAAAGCTCCTAATAGTTAAAGCTACAATTTGGGCAACAAAATAAAAGTTGCATTGGATTATAAGATAAACTATAAAATAAATATCAATGAGTCCATGTTGACAAAAATAAACAATTATGTAAGTAAATAAATGGCGGGGAGGCAAAGCTCCCATGCAGAAGAATTGCAAAATATTTATATGGACGCTTGCTCTCAAGGACATGGTGCATAACTCACCATTTTTATATGTGTAGGCCGAGCATAGTATGGTGATAGCAAAAAGGGTATAGGGGAGAAATCCCATATACACTATCTTAGCCATGTGACTAAGGATAACATGAATAATAAATCACAGAAATATGATGTTATGAAAATAGTAAATCACTCATGTGGTTGTTTGGACCCAAATCCATTAACCCATTCAGGTAGATTTTTTTTTTCTGAGACAGAGTTTCTTTGTGTAGCCCTGGCTGTCCTGGAACTCACTCTGTAGACCAGGCTAGCCTAGAACTCAGAGATCCACCTGCCTTTGCCTCCCAAGTGCTGGGATTAAAAGGAAAATGAATGCTACCATGCCTGGCATTAAATTTTTAAATGAGAAAATTTTCTTGAGAAGAGTATCAAATAAATCCAAACTGAAGAACATACTCCAAGGTCCTTGATAACAAAGAACTTCAAAAAGCTATCACAGTGAGAATAAGGAGCTGTGATTATTAATACAATGTTGTGTTTTGAAGGGGATATTAAAACAGAAAAAAAGAACAGCAGATAAAAGCCAAGGTAGTCTGACTAAAGCATTAATTGCAGTTAATATTAACATATCAATGTAATTTCACTGATTGTAACAAGTGTACCAAACCAATGTAAAATGTGGAGTAAACAGAAACTCTGTTCTACCTTCACATTTTCCTGAAAATCTCAAAAAAAAAAAGAGTTGCAACATGTAAACTTTATTTAAAAAGAAATTCTCTCTACAAACATTTGTGGGTTTGTACATAATGAACTCCACTAAGCCATCAAACCAGTTTACATTGCTTACACTTTACAATGCAATCATCAACATTTCTGTTCAGCTGTCAGATATCACCAGAAGGAGAAACTCCACTACAATAAACTCCTGAATATTATCCATCCCTACCAAATTTCCATATCCGAACAAATGCCATCCTAACAGTCTTTGGCTGTTGTCAGCCCATTACACTTAGTTTCACCTCTGATGTTAACCAAGAAAAGTGCAATGGTTTCCCTTCTATCCCACCGTCTAGCTAACTTTTATGTGCTTTTGGTGCAGTAATTCTGCACTGTACTGTTTGAGTTCCTTTGCTTTGCGAAGTTCTCTTAACGGTGACACATTCGTAAAGATTTTATTTGGAACTGGAATGAGTTTTGCCATTTGGGGACAAAAAGAGCCAAGAGAATATGGTTAGAATTGGTTCTTGGCTAAAGATAATGGACAAAGCATTTGCAAAGTCTATTATGACTCTGCAGAAACATACTTGAATAAAGGCTCAGAGATGCTAGGAACATCAGTATCTGGGATCCTCATTTGATCACCCTTATGAGTACTATAATTCCATACTGCTCATTAATAAACATATGTCTCAATAGCCTAAAGTCTAAGCGGCACATGTCAATTCCAAAGTCTGGAAAAACAAATTTAGGATCCAAAGTGGAACAATAGTACGCAACCCCTTGGACTCTGTTCTATAATATTGTATCAACTACTTAGTCAATTACAAGCTTAAGCCCATGTATGGTAGTAATATACATTTATCAGTCTGTCTTACATTGTGGTCCCCATTAGTAGACTAGCCCTAGATATTGATTAGTGCTTGGTAATTAGTATACAGCCTGGAACTTGTATACCCAGAGTCAGGACAAATCCCTTACTGAAGTGGTAATAGTAAAACCTACATGTCATGTTAAAAGGTACAAGGAGGCCTTAACTTATGGAGAATTTATGCTCTGGGAAGACATTGAAACTTGAAACAAGGTAAATTAAAACAAATCCTGAATTATCAAAAACTGGGACTTGAAACACTGTGTGCCCGGTGTTAAGTGGCCATGACCATAAGCACACCCTACTTACTTTGTCACCAAATATATATGAATTTTAAGTGACTTAAAGTTTTCTGAAGTATAACATAAAATTGGACAAATATTGCAACCAATCACATAACTTTTTTTCTTTAATTTGGTTTACTAGTGTGATCCCTGGGAGAAGGAGTATACAGGTCTATAAGGCCTCAAGGAATTATCTGGAGAAAGAATCTGACCCGTATTTGCCTCATCTGTAAAACGTGAGGGATGGGTAGAAGTAGACAGGACCCCTTCTGGATGGTAGAATTTTAGGTTTTAGTTAGAAAGTACAGCCACAGGAGGTAGTAACCTAAAGTGTTCAAGCCAGAACATTTTGAATATCTGCCAAGAAATAAAGGTTTCGTATGAAGAAAACCTTTAGGCAAGAGGCTGCGTCCAATTCTACTAATACAAAGCCCCTCTCCTTTTTCCCCAGGAGAGGAAATATGCCACAAGGAGGTAGATATGAGGTCCAGGGCCAGGAACAGAAGATTTTATGCCCCAGAGAATATTATGAACAGTCTGATTGGGCAACCAAATGTATATTATGCATTCTGCTGTTATGTCTAATTAAAATAATTGGCTTGGGAATTAATAGCAGTTCTAAAACATCAAAAATGCTTTCTATATGTCAGTGTCAGGAAGAAAACCTTTTCCATCCCATTAGAAACAAAAGAACAAATGCCCAAAATGGCATGAAGTAAACAAAATTCCTTTAGTGCAACCCCTCACCTCTCTATAACGTGCTCAGTGTGCAATTTCTCATCAGGTAATACACTGAATGGTTGCTTTATGTAAACAAAAGAATAAACAGTACAGTGTAGCCCATCAAAGGTGCTGTTTCGACAGGCTGCCCTCTGGATGAGGTTTGGGATTAACAGCAGTTCTAACACCTTATCTGAGTAATTGTTCACAGGGTGCTCCCAGGTCTGCTCTTGCCTGTCACTGCCCACATATTTTCCTAGAATACTTCTCCCTACTGATCTATCTTTCTGTGCTTTGAATATTTGTCCAAACTTAACCTGAAAAGAATGGAATTGTGCCATAAAACCTTTCGTTCTAAAGGAGCATGAGGAGGAAAAGGAGGTCAAGGAATCCCTTCATTGCTTTTGATGAACTTCAAAAGAAGGGCTGGCACGGTCTGTAAACCAAACTGTTAAGAACAAGTAAACTGGATGTAGAAAACCTTCAGGGTTAGCATGAGACTCTGTATGTCAGACTCAATTCTCTGTAAATTTGACCAACCAACTCTACTGTTATGCCCCTTGTAGCTACAACTTTGAAAGAAAATCCAGTTTAGGACATTGCTAAGTGACATTAAGTACTGGTTAGAGTATATAGGAATAAAATCTTTAGAAAACAAAAGAAAACTGGGGTGGGGGGAGCAGCGGATGTTTGTTCACAGCCTTGAGTTTGATTCCTGTTTTGTTATTGTAGGAAAAAAATGTCTATAATATAGCATGAGGGGTCAGGGAGGGCAGCCATGGGCGCCGCACTAGAATTCAACCCAGGAAGAGGTTGCAAAAACTGAAGTCTAGACAGTGGAGAGATGAAAGCGGAATATGAAGAGCCGCATGGGAGACCAGCTAACTTGTTTTCCAGTCTCATTAACCTGGCTCAGTAGGCTGTTCGAACCCCTATTATGGGGGCAAGTTGTAGTCAAAGAGGCAAACTTAGTTATGACTTCAGCACACACTCAGGAGACTGGTGCAGCACGTCTGCTGTGGCCTGTGATATTCACATGGTGTCATGACGCCGGCGGTGGAGGGACAAGTGGTCAGATCGAGAAAAACTGCGGTTGCAGTCTGTGCACCGGAACGGCTTGATGCCCGTGTGCTTGCGGAAATGACGAGTAAGCTCATCCGAACGAGCAAATTTCCAGGAACAGCCGTCCCAGGTGCACTTGTAAGGCTTCTCTCCTACAGGGAAAACATGGTGATATAAAGGTAATCAGGAGATGATTGGCTACCAGAAAAATTACAGAAATACATAATTTACATTTATAGCAAAGCTTCAGTCAAAAAGCAAGACAATCACCTTGAAGAAATGCTGTTAGTCACCTTTTAAAGTAATTAGTTTGACAAACATCATATTTCATGTCTTCTACTAATCTGATGATATGTACACACTATGGAGCTGGTTAAATATAGCTAACTAGCATATGCATTTACTTCACATATTGGTTGTTTGCTTGTTTGTTTGTTTTTGTGGTGAGAAACTTAAAAATTGTCCTCTTCACACTGCTATTTGAAGTTCCGAAGTTAGGTTGAGACAGTGGGGTGGGGAGAACACAGGCTCTGAATGAGTCATTGAATTCTGCCTTTACCATGCTAACCCTTTAGTAATCTCTTTAAGTAATCCCTTTCCCCTGGCAAAGTCTATTTTCTCAACTCTAAACAGAGGCAAAAATATCTCACAAGGTTGTTCAAAACATTTTAAAAGGGAGACAGTAGAGGCTAGACATAGGAAGGAGAGGCAGGAGGAACAAGTTTGAGGCCAGGCTGGTCTACCTAGTTGAGTTCCAGGCTAGGCAAGGCTATATAGTAAGACACTCTCTCAAAAGAAGGAGGAAATATCCCCAAACAAAAGAAAACCTAGATTGCTAGTAAGCAGTACAAACTGAACCATATTAGTTACATTTCCCATTTCTGGGACCAAACGCCTGGCAAGACATGTTAGGGGAAAAAGGGACTTATTTTGGCTCAGTTTGAGGGATGAATACAGTCCATTATGGCAAAGTAGACATGTTGGTGAGAAGTTCCATTAAGTCAGAGCTTGGTTCACATCTCTATAGATCAGGAAGCAGAAAGAGTATAGAAAGTGGGTATGAACTTATAAGCCTACCTCCCAGAGATTCACTTCCTACAGCTAACCCCCAACTGCCAGAATTTCCATAACCTCCCCTAAACAACACAACTAGCTGGAGAGCAAGTTTTCAAACATGTGAGCCCATAGGCTGAATTCTACATGCAAACTGTACCAGAGATCCAGGTTGCTGCCACTTTCTACCCTACCGTACTATTATAGCTATGTTATCTCATCTGATACTTCCTAATGAACAATCTGAAATACAGCCATCTGCAATAAGAACGGGTGACTCAGTGGAAAGAGCACTCAGCAAATGCTTGCTTCTGTGTAAGGTCAGAAATTCATACATGAAAAGGAATGGGACAGTTGTCGAGCCCAAGTATTTTAGATAGCTCCATGCTCAGTCTTAAGGTTATAGCTGGGTTGTATCATGAGACATGCATGCTCAGGAAAGGAAAATGGGGGTGAGGGGAGTAGTATAAGAACTACCACAGCACAATCCACTTATATGTATAGGTCACATACCAAACACTTATACACTCAGGATAATGGCAACATCAACACACTGAAATGGAAATTATAGAAAAATGATTAACAATGAGAAAAGTGAAGATGGAAGGAGGCCTTTTTTATTACAATCACTGTACTGCTTCAATACTTTAAAATCATTATGTGTATGTGTGTGTGTGTGTTATCTGTATATGTGTATACATTCACAATATCTATAGTATATATCATATGTAACAAAAAATAAGCCATGAGTGGTAGTAAACATATGTAATCCTAGTACTAAAGAAACTGAGGTAGGAGGGTCAAGAATTTGAGGCTTAACTGTGTTAAAAGTTAATTAATTGGGGTTAGAGAGATGGCCCAGTGGGTTCAAAGCACTAGCTGCTCTTACAGAGGACCCAGGCTCAATTCCCAGCACCCAGATGTGTCTCACTACTATCTATAACTCCAGTTCCAGGTGGTCTGATGCCTTCTTCTGGGCTCTGTGACACCAGACACAGACACAGCATATAAACATACACATGGGCAAAATACCCATACATATAAAATGAAAATAAATAAGTCTGTTTTTTCTTGGGCTTTTTTCTAGACAAGGTTTCAATGTGCAGTCCTGGCTATTTTAGGATTCACTCTATAGACAAGGCTGGTCTTGAACTCAGACATCTGCCTGCTTCTGCTTCTCAAGTACTGGGATTAAAGCTGTGTACCACTACCACTCAGTCTAATTTTTTTAATTAAAAGAAATAAGCTATATGAACAAATAGTCACTGTGATTTAAGTGTATATCATAAATCATAGTAATATTTGTTTTTTCCTTAACATGCTTCTGTTTCTTATCTACTGTGAGTATGTATTTTATCATCAGAGACGAGCAGTAACATAGACACAAAGTATAAGCAGAGGAAGTGAGGGACCTGGGTGGAAGAGGGAATGGGGAAAGGAATGGGGGGACAGTCAGGAACAGGTGTGGGGAGAGACAGGACAGAGCCAGAGGGCCAGGAGAATGGAAATATGCAGCTGGGGTTGGGGTTTCTCTAGGAAGTACCAGAGACCTGGGATGGGGGAGGCTCCCAGGAGTCAATGAGGGTGACCTTAGCTGTGACTCACAGTATTGGGGATATGGAACCTGAAGAGTCCACCTCCTGTAGCCAGGCATGAACACCACTGGAGGGATAAGGACAGCAACACACCCACGATACATTCGACCCCAAATTTGTCCTCTTTAAAAGAAATGCAGGGAGAAAGATAGAACAGAGACTGTAGGAATAACCAACCAATATCGGGCCCAACTTGAGACCCATCCCATGGGTAAGCACCAATCCCTATTAATAATAAATAGTCTGTTATGCTTGCAGACAGGAGTCTAGCATAACTGTCATCTGAGAGGCTCCACCCAGCAGCTGACTGAAACAGATGCAGACTCTCACAGCCAAACATTGGAGCAGGGGACTCTTACCGAAGAGTTGGGGGAAGGATTTGAAGGAACTGAAGGGGATAGGAACTCCACAGGAGACCAACAGAGTCAACTTACCTGGAACCTTGGGGGGTCCCAAAGACTGAACCACCAACCAAAGAACATACACAGGCTGGATTGAGGCCCCTGGCATGTATGTAGCAGATGTGCTGCTGTTCAGTCTTCATGTGGGTCCCCCAACAACTGGAACAGATGCTGTCCCTAAAACTGTTGCCTGTCTGTGGAATCCATTCCCCAACTGGGCTGCCTTGTCTGGCCTCAGTGGGAGAGGATGCATCTAGCCCTAAAGAGACTGGATGTGTCAGGGTTGGGGACACCTACTGGGGGCCCCACCCTCTTAGAGGAGAGGGGTGGGAGAGAGACTCTGTGAGGGGGGACTGGGGGCAGTAATATGGATGTAAAATGAATGAATGAATAGAAAAATAGATAGATAGATAGATAGATAGATAGATAGATAGAGAAAAAGATTATATCAGTCTTTGTTCTTCTATCCCTCCTTTCCCCATTATAAAGCTTCCAAGGCATTTACATCTTTACAGTTTTAATTTCTGATGGCAATCAGATTTTCATCATTTTTTAACTTACTGCTGGACACCTACTAACCTTCTCCTAATTAATTGTACAGCTGTTAGATAACTGGACAACAGAATGGAGTCTAGCCTGACTCACAGGTTTGGAGTAGTACTGGGAAACTATTTGGCTGATTAAAAAATGTTAGTTACTGATCATTTCAATAATTGGAAATTTTTGCATTAACCTCTAGGAAGACTGACACACACCTGAATGTTTTAAGACTAAAGATAACTTGAGTGTAGTAGTACATACCTTTAATCCCAGACCCATGAGGAAGAGACAGGGTGATCTCTGAGTTCGAAGCCAGCTTGGTCTATATACTGAGTTCTAGGCCTCTGAGTTTGAAGCCAGCTTGGTCTACATACTGAGTTCTAGGCTAGGCAGGACTACCTTGTCTATCTCTCTCACCAAACAAAAGGGAAAAGACTGAAAGGTTACACATGATTATTAACATCTAGAAAGGAGAATGGGATTTCGGAGAATATAGGGAATATAAACGGTTTTTTTTTTACTTTTATTCAATATAGTAGTAGCCCATCTCCACACTTCACAACGTTTTTGCTATGTATATAATTTATTATAACTGCTCAAGGAGTTCTCCTAGGAATTCATTTTCACTACACTCAAATGAATAATCAATCACCTTGTTAAAGTACTGCCACCATGTGGCACTTTCGGCTCACTGCACCCTGAAGAAGTCTATCTTTCTATTTCAAGATCTTTGCCTTTTATTGTGGTTAAAGATGCTTGTGTTCAAACTAAGGTCAGTGTTATCTAGATATACACCAAAACCCGATGAGGACACATCAGAAAAAAAAGCAAGCAAACAAGCTACAGGCCAATAGCCTTGATGAACGTAGACACAAAAATCCCCAATAAACTATTTTCCAACTAAATTAAATGGCACCTAAAAAGAACAAGGCAAGATTAACTTGATTTCACTCTTGGTGTATCAGGATGGGTCAGTGTACACAAATGAATAATGTAACAGTATATAAATAGGATCAAAGATAATTATCCAAGGATAATTTCAATAAATGTGGGACAGGACTCAGATATAAGTCTTGAAGAAATTAGGAACAGGAGGATCACATCTCAACCTGATAAAGGCTATATATACCGTAAGCATATAGCCAGTATAATACTGAATGAAGAGAGACTGAAAGAGCTTCCTGTATAAAAACAAAACAAAGATGTGTACAAGCCCCACTCCTCTTAAATATACTTCTGAAATTTTATGCATGGCAATAAGGTAAGACAAATAAGAAAGAAGAAGCAAAGGAAGAGAAAGAAAGACAGGCTGAGATGGTTCAGTTGCTAAAGGTGCTTACTACCAAGCCTGACAATCTGAGTTCATTCCCCAGAATCCATACGGTGGAAAGAGAGAAGCAAGTCCTGCAATTTGTTCTCTGACCTCCATATAAATACCTGTGGCACAAGTGCCTATCCAACACACAAAATAAATCAATAAATGTCATTTTTAAACTAACAAACCAGGGCTGGAGAGATGGCTCAGTGGTTAAGAGCACTGACTGCTCTTCCAGAGGTCCTGAGTTCAATTCCCAGCAACTACATGGTGGCTCACAGCCATCTGTAATGGAATCAAACGCCCTCTTCTGGTATGTCTGAAGATAGCTACAGTGTACTCATATACATAATATAAATAAATATATCTTTAAAAAAATAAAGTAACAAACCTCAATCACAAATGTCTAAGATTATTCTGAAATAAATCTAGCCAAGGAGACAGAAGACCAAAAGATGGAAGACTAAATATGAAAATTATAAAACACTGAAAAACAACAACAACATGGACAGATGACCCAGTTTCTTGAACTGGCCAAATAAGTATTATAAAATGATCACATTTCTGAAAGCAACTAAATGTAATTCCAATCACATTCTTCAAAAAAAAATATAAAGAAAATCTTGAAATTTATATTAAACCACAAAAGACCAAAATAGTCAAAACAATCCTAAGAAAATATCTAATGCTGAAGGTTGTTGTGGATTGCCCTGGTACTACTAGTATTTTGATGTTAATTCTGCTTCCTCAAGAGGGACTGCCCCTACAAGAAGTGATCTTGTACTCAAGTGATTTCATATGAACCTTCTCCTCCTTTTAACTGGTCAAATAAAGGCTTGAGCCTATGACTGGGTAGTGGAAGGAAAAGGTAGAGCTGGAGGTTTTAGAGAGAGGGAAGACAGGAAGGAGGAGAGGAGGAGATGGAGGAAAGAGAGAGGAAGAGGAGGTAGAAGGAAGATGGAGCAGAACCATGTGGCCTGGAGAAGCCACAAGAGATCTCATAGCTGGGGACAAGAGTAGTGGTATATCTGCCCAATCTAGGCCTACATGTTATAAATATTGTAACAGAGTTGTGTATTCTTTGCATGGGCTTATTGGGGTTGGACATTTACTACAACAGAACGTACTATAAAATTTGATTTCAAAACATACTACAGAGCATTAGTAACAAAAAACAAAACATAGTACTGGTATAAAATCAGACACTCATACCAACATTATAGAATAAAGAATCTAGAAATAAACCACACATCTATAACTAGCTAATCCTTGACTAAATCAAAACAAACAACCCATACCAGTATGTTTTGGTACAAAGGTTATGTGCCTAGCTGGTAATGCTAGGAGTGACTGAATTATGAGGGTCATGATCAATGCTTAATCCATTCATGTTCTTAAAACTCTGTATCTTTTGTACACCACCACAGGTGAGCCACTTTCTTCCACCATGATGCTCTGCTTCTTCAGAAGCAATGGAGGTAGGTGGCCACAGACTAAAACCTCTGAAACCAGGAGCCAAAATAAATCTTTCCCCCTTAAAGTTGGCTTGCTCAAATATTTAGCTACAATGATGGGAAGTGTCTAATATACACATACTGGAGAATGTTCATCCTGAAACTGTGCTGGGAAAACTGTCATATCCACGTGTAAAACATTAAAAATATATCCTTAGCGCTCACTAAACAACACTCAAAGTGGGAGAGAAATTAGTATCAGAACCATCTTTTTGAAAGTATTAGAGGAAACTATGTGAAATACTTCAAGATGTAGATATAAGCAACAATCTCCTCAAAATGACTCTAATAGCTCAGGAAATAAAATCAAGATTCAACCCACAGGGTGAAAACAAATTAAAGCGCTTCTGCAGAGTAAAGGGCCCAGTTAACAAAAAGACGTTAACAACCTATAGAATGAAAGAAAACCTTTGCTAGTTATTCATATGATAGATGATTAGCATCCCAAATAGACAAAGAACTTAAAATAACTAGTTAACAGCAAATGAGTAATTCACTCTCTAAATGAGAAGATAATGTGAACATAGACTATTGAAAAAATGGGATACAAATACTCCAGTAAATACATGAAAAAAGATGCTTAGTTTTTACCCATCACCGATACACAAAAGAAACTTATATTGAGATTCAACCTCAGCCTGGTCAGAAGGGCTATAATTAACAAATAAATAAGCAAACAAACAAACATTCCTTACATAGTAGCTCTTATAATCAACCAACCAACCAACCAACCAACCAACCAACCAACCAACCAATCAATTACAATGTGCTGAGAGGAATATGGAGAAAAATGTTTTCTTATATATTGTTGGTGGAAAAGTAAACTAGTCTACAGAAAACAGGATGGAGGTTCCTTAAAGAAAACAATAAATTGGGAGGTGGAGACAAAAGCATCCAAAATTCAAGCTCAGCCTCATCTACATAGCAAGTTTTCGGGCAGACAAAACAAAAACCTAAGGGGCTGGTGATGTAATTCAGTTGGAAAAGTACTTTAGTAGCATGTATGATGCCTTGAGTTTAATACCTAGCACTCACTGCAAAACTAGGCACTGCAGCATACTTGCTTGGAAGGGACCAGGCTTTCTGTTTTGCTAGACAGTTTTTTTATGAAAGTGGTTTTTGGATAGGAACAACACAAAATGGCAAACCTCATAAGTGATCTTCTCCTCCTTATAGTTTTTTGTCTCTTTCCCTAGGCTCATCTCTCATAGCATGTATGTATGTGTTGGAGCTAGAATACTGGGAGGCAGGGGCAGGGGGTCGGGGGGAAGTGCAGACCTGTATGGATTCTGCGGTGAGCTTTCAGGTGAGAGCTTTTGGTGTACACTTTGCTGCATCCTGCAAAGTCACACTGATGAATCCGTCTTCTCTTTAAGTCAAGAGACTCTTCTCCCTGCATGTGGCCCATTGTCGCTGGTCTAAGCAAAGAAAGAGAGACAAGACCAATTACAGTGGTGCTATTTCACACCATCTTATCATATATGCAAATTTTAATGCTAGATCTCCTGGAGAAGAAATAGTTGGAACCCTGTAAGCCATTCTTTGAACCAGGCCATTCTGCTGAGAAACTACAGCTCCCTGAGAAAGCACTGGAGGTGGTAATTTTTCCTTGAGTACTACGTTGTCAAACAGTGTGAACATTTCACTTCAACACGTGCCATTCTTGTGCTTAACAAAATACATTTTTCATACAACATGCTTTGCTAAATGCAAGCTAATTGCTTTCAAATCATTTTAAGATTAGAAGACCAGGCTATTTTAAACTTATAGAGTAAAAACACTACCAAACTATAATTTATAGGAAATTAAAACCCTTTTTTTCAGGGCTAGAATTCATGATATATACAATTAGAATGTAGCTCTATTATAACATGCATAAACATGCACATGTATGTATACACACTTGCATAGCTCTTGGGAAAAGCAGTCTGTCATTTATTTTCTGCAATCTTTTACTATTGTATTCTGTTAATTTTACCTTCATACATGTATACCTGCATGCACATGTACTTGACATGCACATGTGTGCACACATGGGCATGTGCACACATGCACACATGCACACACACACACACACAGAGAGAGAGAGAGAGAGAGAGAGAGAGAGAGAGAGAGAGAGAGAGTACACAGAGAGAGAGACAGACACAGACACAGACATAGACACACACACACACACAAACACACACACAAACACACACACTTTAAGTACTCACTCATGATGAAATCCCTGCAGATTCTGTAAGGCTGAAGAGCCACTCTCGATTGCACTCTCATCACTATCACTTGGAAACTCCAGTGGACACATGGAGGCGGGGTCAACTTTGACTGAAAACAAAGGAGGGGAGGGTTACTGTAGACCAGGATCGCAGATCTCTATAATCATTTTCAGGATTCCCAGTTTGGCCCATATTACGAAGAGGAAGTAAGACAGAAAAATCATTCAAAAAGAAAGAAGAGAAAGCAGTAGCTTCTGAACATTTTTTTTTAGCATAGGAAGAGACAGAGGTATCTTTGAAAGGAGGGTAGCTGTTCTTCTAGTGAATTTCCCCAGGACACTAAGTGTGATTGATCCATCTCTAGGCCTCAGGCTCGTGAGAAAGGGGCTACAGAAAAGATGGCTTCAATGATTCCAGGAGGCACTGAAGTCTGTGACTAGTTCCCTGTCTTGAGAAAAGTGCTAGGGTTATCCCAACATTTGTAGCACTAAAAAACTGATTATAATACCACACATATAGTGACAATAACTATGTCAAACCATGTCAGAAGCAACGGACTTTCTTTGATCATTTCTGATGTAGAAAGGGAATTGTGCTGAATTCTGAGCTGACTTCAAAAGTTAACACAGGAGAATCACAAGTTCAACATCTACTTGGGCATTATGTTTTAAACCAGTCAGAGCAAATTAATGAAACTGTATCCCAATTTTTAAAAACAAAAAAAGCGTTTTTTTTTCTTTTATTTTGTTTCATCAAAAGAAGGCTAGGGGGTAGAATGTAGTAGTAGAATACTTGCTTATTATGTGTAAGATGCTCAATTCAACTAGCAGTACCACAAAAGTAAATAGACAGACAGATAGTAACATATGAAACTTCCAGGAACCTTACAGCTTGCTCCACTAACGCGGTCTGTGGTGAAACAATTGCTAGGTAGCCCTGTGGTGGGTGTCTCTGGATAGTGTACAGGTACATCGTTAACACTGTATTCTGGGAACTTCTAACTCGGTTAGAAAAGTACCCTCATAAATCAAATAAAATCTTAAAGTAATCAAAACTTAAAAGGAAGTATGACTATACTGCAGAGACTCTTAGAGCTCAGGGAAGGTGTGCTGAGTGAGCAGAGCTACGTGTGCCCAAGTATGGTAGTGATAGGAAGGTTGAGTTTTCTATCAAAGCTTTTCTACCTAATGGCATAGAAAAAAAACCCAGTACAATAATCTAGGAAGTCTCAGGGACACACGGTATGTTAGTGACTGTCAACTTTTTGTTGTTTAGTTGTAATTTAACTCAGTGTTCAGCTTTTGCATTTTGCTTTAAATCAGCAATATTTTAAATATACTGCTTTAAATGATTTACCATTAGATAATAGTATATGAAGGAAAACCCAGACTATTTCACTCAAGAATATGCATCCCTGTTTGAGAAACGTGGTCTAAAGGAGATCAATTATATGTTCTTTCATGACAGGGTCTCCTTATGTAACCCAAGGCTAGCCTGGGATTCACAATCATCCTGCCCAGCCTCTCAAGCTGTAATCTGAGACTACAAATGCGTGCCAAGACACATAGTCCATTATACATTCTTAAGCATTATATAGAAATTATTTAAGACACTTTAAAAATGATAATTAGGACAATTCCCCTTTGGAACACTGTCCTTCAGAATTGCAAATGGTGCAAAGAGACAAGGCAGGTTGACTGAGGAAGAGAAGATCTCTGAAGGTGTGTGACTCAAGGAAGCAGTAAACCACTTGCTTACCCGATCCAGCACTTTTGCCGTCTCCTCCAATAAGTGGCACAGTAATGGCTGCAGGGCTCCCATCTGCAGGCAAACTGGTATAGACCATCGGCAAAGACTGAACCACCAGCGGGATTGTCTTTAGTCCACTCATCTTATTTGGCAAACTGACTGAGGGGATGGTGTGAATCACATGTAAAATCGGCTGCCCACTGGTCCCCTGAGAGGAGGCCAGGATAGAGCCTGGAGTGAGAACAGTAGGAATGGCTGCTGAAGTAACTGTGTCAGCTGAAGTAGGCACCATAATGGCTTGAGGTGCAGTCGGTGGCTTGGGAGGGCGGATTGGAGCTTGCAGCATGCTAGCTGGCTGGAGCGGAGCCTTCGGTTTGTGAAAGGAGAGATCAACTGGTTCCACCTGGGGCATGTTGAAATCACTCTCCAGGAGCTCTTCTGGGGGCTCGATCTTGATATCATTAAACAGAGCTGGGTTCTCCATTGGGCTGGCAGCCAGGAATGATGGAGAAGTCATATTTCTTCTGTCTGCTCTCACAGAAGGATCTCTGATCGGAACAGGACCAGTGGCCTAAAACACAATGACAAGAGGAGACAGCCACCATTGGTACTCTAAAGAGACATGGGAACAATGAAAGAAAGAAAGCTCCACTCTCATGGAAAAGATACACGATGCTGAAAGAAATGAAACAGTAATGCACTAAAGAATCAAAAGGAGAATGTTATTAAGCACCATTGTTAAGTACAGTGGTATCGTACAATTGATAAAAATCTTTTACTTAATTATTCACAATCAAAGATCTAAAATGAAATTCAATTTTAACTTGAAAAATCCAATAAAAGGATATCCATTTAGGAAACAGCTCTTCATATAGAAAGAAAAAGGAAGGAAGGAAGGAAGGAAGGAAGGAAGGAAGGAAGGAAGGAAG
>NW_021605073.1:269209-328302 GCF_004785775.1 Grammomys surdaster | reverse complement strand
GAAGGAAGGAAGGAAGGAAGGAAGGAAGGAAGGAAGGAAGGAAGGAAAAAACACATTTTACACAATCTCCCTGAAAAGCATTGTGCTAAGTCCACTGATAGCATTTATGAATAAGACAGAACTAAGAAGTACATATGAACTGTAATGCTGGGATAATATGAGTAGCTTATAAATCATGCCAAAATAAGCAATTTGACATATGAACAAAAAGCTTCAGAGAAACAAAAGAGGAAGTGGATGTGGCACAGTGGTACATCACTTGCTTAGCAAAATCAGTCACAGGTTCCATTTCCAACAGGAGAAGGGTTTGTTGGGGCAGGGGAGGGGGTAGGTAATTTGTTCTATCTAGAGGAAGGCTTTAAGGAGAAGGTGACATTTTAGATGAGTCACAGTTAATAGGCATTCTCAAGGAGAGAAATGAGGTAAGAGTACCACTTCTATTTGCAATGGTATATTAGCAGGTACTATGCACAGGGAATGTGATACAGGGGAATTGTTGACTTTACATGCAAAATTCTAAATTATGGAATATTTTAAAAAATAAATGCATAGCTGTAATCCCATCAACTGAAAGGCTGAGGAGGAAGAGGCTAAAGACAGAGGATCCTAAGTTTGAGACCAGCCTGGGATATAGAGTAAGACTTGGTCTCAAAACACACACACACACACACACACACACACAAACACTCCCCCACATGCACAAAGAGACAGAGACATTTGCATCCCCATATTCACTGCAGCTCTGTTCATAATAGCCAAGACATGGATGAAATCTGCCCAGCAATTAATAAAATGATGGAATAGTATTCATTCCCAAAAGGAATACATTCCTGTCATTACTTCAACATAGATGGAATTGGAGATCTTTATTTTAAATAAAATAATGGAGGCACGGAAAGATAAGCACCACATGATCCTACTCATGTCTGGAATCTTACAAAAGCTCAATCTATACACATGGGGAGCAGAAAAAAACTGACTATCAGAGCCTGGGGACAATGGAAAGAAGGAGGATGGACAAAGAATGATCAATAGGAACTTAGCTGTGGTTGGAGAAAGCAAAGAACCCCGGAATCTTATCTCATAGGACACTGGGCTGGAGTCAGTTCACCCATTAAGAAAGCTTACTGCTCTCACAAAAGAGTTGGTTTCAGTTCTCGGCACCTACATGGCAGTTCACAGGCACCTGCAATTTCAATTTTAGGGGTACCCACATTTTCTGCCTCCAAATACTGCATGTACATGTATTCATACAGGCTCACATACATACAAATAAGTATAAATTTAAAAACCAGAAGAAAAGACTTTAGAAAATTTCATGATAAAATGATAAATTTTTGAGAAATTTAAGCACATTATTCAATGTATACAGATATCTAAATATTACATGAAACCATATTAATATACATGAACTTTGTTTTAAACTTATCAGTGAAAAGACATTTTAAAATCCCAATGGTTATTGAATATGCAATATCAACATATAAAGTCCCAACATAATTAAAGTATTTCTAAAAATTTTATCTAATCAGATGTCAAGGATGCTGTGTACTGTGTATGCAATAGCCAAGGAACATAAATCATGAAAATGGCCCTTGAGATGGCAGTACCACTTCAGCCAATAATCAGAGCAAGCCTTCAGTCTCTGACAACATGATATTTGAGTTATGAAAATTTGAAACTACAAGAGGCGTTCAAAATGCCTACTTTACATAAAACGGAGCTAGTCTTCAGTTATGTATTTGGAAAGAAGGTAAAAGGGGGTTCAGGAAAAGTCTGGGTTATGGAAGAGTAGAAGGACACGGGCAAATCTTTCTACCCAATGACAAGACAGCAGAGAAAGAGGAGTACTATATTTAAGGACACGAGAACCACATTGGTAAGACATTTGGGGAAACATCCCTACTGACTGAATATATGATGGCATTAAAGGGTTTTTGTTTTTAAGGTATAACAAAACTACTATAGTAGTAACTATTATTTTTAATTGATAAAAAAATTAGGACCTGAATTCTGAAAGAGATCAGGAATATGGAGTGTGACTTCATTTACAGACCTCCACCCCCCAAGAGCACTGTGGGAACGAGTAAGGGCACAGAAAATGAATCTATACTCAACCTCCAGAAATTGGCCAGACTGCCATCTGCTTTTCTCTTCTGCTTGCTGAGAGAATGTTTTCTTGACTTGCAAGCCCCGTGTCAACTCAGGCTTTGTGTTAATTTTTTTCATTGTGCTTCTCCAGATGCTTTCTTCCACCATTTTATAACTATCTAATGCAATCAATAACCTGTGTGGATTAATCCCCTTTTGTGAAAGGGGAATCAGTAAAATCCTGCTAGCAGGAGCAGGTATGGAGGCAGCTGAAGAGTACAGCGCTGAAGCCATCAAGAACTGCTTTACGTGGGCAAAAGAGATGGCTCAGTAGTTAAGAGCTTGTGGTGCTCATGCAGAGGACTTAGCTTCAGCACCCACTACTCCCAACTACCTGTAACTCCAGTTCAGGGGATCCAATGTCCTCTTCTGGCCTCTGTGGGCACATTCACACTCATGGTGTACACACACACACAATTTTAAAAAATAACTGTTTTACTAAACACAACTTTACTGACCTCTGGACCTCCGTAATCAATTTAAGCTACCATTTTTCCTACATTCCTACCTGTCTCTGACTGACTAGCTTCATTCACTGGTAGAAGAAGGAGAATCAAAAGAATCTGTTAGCAGAGTAGGAAGGCCATCCATTTCTATAAGGTTTTTTGTTTGTTGGTTTGTTCGTTTGATTTTTTTTTTTCCTACCAGGGCATTCAATGATACTGAAGTTATAATATAAGCATGTGTAGTAAGATGCAATATTTTCTCTTTTTTATTCTTTTAAAAAAGATTTACTTTTACCTTTAATTATGTATACACCTATGGGTATGCGGACGGGAGTCTAGGTGTCAGTGGGGGCCAGGTGCTGGGAACTGAAGCTAAGTCCCCTAAATGAGGACTAAGTGCTCTTAACCACTCTTTAGCCCAGTAAAGCAGTTCCTGAGGGCTTCATCACTGTAATCTTCAACTCCACCCTGCTCCTGCTAACAGGATTTTACTGATCCTTCTTTCACAAAAGGGCATTAATCCACACATGACTTATGGATTACATTAGATGCGTATGAAATGATGGAGGAATGAATATGAGAGGCACAAGGAGACTGAATTCCCTGGACTTGGAATTACACGTGGCTGCGAGCTGTCTGATATAGGAGGAATTGTACCCAGGACCCTCTGCGAAAACAGTATATACAATGAACCATTGAGGCATCTCCTCAGGCCTACACATGATATTTTCATTAATAAGATCATTGGTGCTGATTTATAAATAGATACAACAAGGAAGTGCCTAGTTAAAAATTGTAATGTGTTTTCCTAGAGTCTATGCTTTAGGCCTAGAATACCAAGGAAGCCAAAATTCTGAGTCTTAAATATAAAAGGGAGACAATTTCGTAAATTCCCCCTTCTTCCAAGGCTATTTCTTGTACAAAGAGTGTTGCCTACGATAACACTATCAGTAGGAGAGCTTGCACTGAGCTGGATATGATCTACAGTAAGTCGCTTTGCTGAATACACTATTCAAGCATATCCAAAATAGAAACTGAACAAAGAAGCTATGAAAACAAATACATACTCAATGCTCTGATAAGAGAATGTTACAAGCCCTGTTCAAACAATCCATCCAGGATTGTGTGTCTATCCACCAAGCCGGCTTTGTGGTTTGTCAATTTCCTACCCAAACTGTCTGCAATGGTGCTTAAATTACTGCTCTCTCTTGCTCCATGGCTTTGAAAAAAAAATGTTAGGTTGTTATTTAGACCTTAGTATTTTAGTAGCTTCCTCAAAGAATATCATCACGTTTTCCTTCTGGACATATTGATTTCCTGGGTACTTGTTAGGTGGAAATGAATCCATCCCCTGGCAAGTATTTCCTGGGTGTTAAGGCTTCTCCGAGCAAGCTTCTTAAGAGAATGTACGAGAGAGTAGCTGTCAAGGTTTCTTCTTGCTTTCATTCCAACTGTCGTGCAGCTAGAACTTCATGTGGGACTCCTAAAGTGGGAGTAGGGACTGTCTGTAACTACACTGCCTGCCTTTGGATCCTTTTCCCTTAACTGAGGTGCCTTGCCTATGCTCAATAGGAGAAGATCCACCTAGTCTTACTGCAACTTGATATGCCAAGGCAGGTCGATATCTAGGGGAGGCCTTCCCTTTTCTGAGGAGAAAGGGCGTGGGAGGAGGGGAGGGGAGAGGGAGGGGCTGGGAGGAAAGGAGATGCAATTGGGATGGAAAGTACATTTATTCACTAGCATTAGCAATGCTTTTGTTTGCACGTACCAATGATTACCTTTTAAATATGATCAAAATAATTTTAGTAAGAATCCTGATACGCAGTACAATTTATCCTATATTCTGTATAAAAGTCACTATAGGACAAAAAAAAAAGAAAAACAAAAATAAACAAAAACAACACAACCCATGCACTACCTGCTTTATTTGCTTGTTCTCTACAGCATGTCCTAGTTGGACAGTCTAAAGAAGAGTCATCCAAGCAATGAGTTTACAGCCCTAGAATTCTGGTGACTCACTAGGATGACTAAGGATGAGCGTCACGTTCTATTATTCATTGAATACAATGAGTACAGATTTGAAAGCCCACAGGAAAATTGATATAAAGCTCTGATATGAGATTTTTCGTGTGAACATACGCTTTTCCTTCTTCAATCCTGTGGGCCAGGTTTCAGGTTTTGAGTGTCCTCTAGTCAATAATTAATCACTCTCCAAAGAGAGAATGGCTGCAGCCTTTCCCCATTTGTTTTGTTAACACTTGAAGCTATAGCTTCCCAGTATTTCTGATTCTGTAAAGAATGCTATGTGTGGGCAGTCCAGAAACTAGGGAATGGTGTGAAAGATATTTTACTTCCCATGGTCCTCCTTAAATGCCCAGGATCCTAATCAGTTTTTAAAAATTAAAAAAAAATAGTATTTGAGTCTGCATTTTTCTTAATTTCCTTACTGACAAATTACCAGAGATCATGGAGAAAGGCAATTCTAAAAAGACATCCAGAAAAAAAAGTGGTAGTTTTCAGAAACATTAGCTCTTGAACATCTGATGAAGACAGCCTTGGCTTCAGAAGAGTGAGAGAAATCAAGTGAGGGAAACCAAACTGTTACTTTTCATTTGAAATAGCTCTGATGTGGAGGTTTAAAGCAGGAAGGCAAGACAAGAAAGAAAATGAAAGAACAAAATACTGCAGGCAGCACAGTAAGTAGAAAGGAGAGGAAGGAGTGTTGTCATGGTAACAAGATAAAACCCAGGCTCCTCCCCAAGAGAAAGATAAAAGCTGTTTTTGTACACAGGTCTCTTCTAGCTTTGCTCTGGGTTTAGACTAATCATTTTCATGCCTGGGTGCACTTGTGTGTGCGTACACATACATTATGCACATTCATTATTTTGGTCGAAAAGCCAGTTTAACCCTCCGAAATTCCAACCCTTCTCAAACAATGCCATGATGTGTTTCAGTATTAGGAGAAACATGGATGGAGATGAATATTATTAAAAGGCCAAATTTAATCTAAACCTAGAGGAATTTTGAATCTTACATCCCCATCATCTCAATGGAATTAGGAAAGAAAGCGCTATTGGACAATTCCTCTTTATACACACTAATGAATGTGACAATTTTAAGAGACTAGAATACTAACAAAAGCACACAAGGGGAAAAAATAAGATCAGAAATGCATCCACCTGTAATCCCAGAATTCAAGGGGCTAAAGCTGGAAGATATTCAGTTCTAGGCTAACCTAGACTACATATAAGAGCCTTTCCTAGAACACAAAAACAGACAAAACCCATAGAATATACACATATGCATATATGCATAGATGAATTCTAGGTATTTGCTTAGTATGCAGCATGAAAATATTAGTATCTAGCTTGAACCTGAAAATAAAGAAAAGAAAAAAAAGGAGCAAATAATTTCTTTTTGTATATGATTGCTTTAAATGATACATGATGAAAATTATTTTAGCAACTGCGTTCTTGTATTATATATTAGAAAAGCAACACTATATCAAGCTGAAGAATAGCCACCCAAAAAAGATTGGCCCACATCTTAGTGCCCAGAATCAATGAATAGCACAAATTTGGGAAAAGGATCATTGCAGATAAAATTATGGATTTTTTTAAGACAAGGTCTCTTTGTAGCCCTGGGTATCCTGGAACTCACTCTGTAGACCAGGCTGGCCTTGATGTCACAGAGATCGACCTGCCTCTACTTCTTGAGTGCTGGGATTAAAGGCATGCATCACCACTAGGCAGAATTATGAATCTTAAATCAATCATTCTGGATTACCTAGGGGGTGGGATTTAATGGTCAGTATCTTTATAGGGACCACAAAATAAGATGATATGAATACACAATCAGATAGCAGAGTGATAGGGCCACATACCAAGGAATGCCTGCACCTACCAGATGTGTGAAAAGACAAGGAACCTATTCTCTGACATGTACATTTTGATAGTCCAGGACACTGGAACAACTTTCTTTGAGAAGTCTGCTTCTAGGATTCTTCAAGAATAGATTTCTGTTATCTTATTAGCCACACCAGGCAGCTCACAACCACCTGAAACTACTTCAGCTCCAAGGGGACACAATGCTTCTGGACTCCAAGGACACCTGCACTCACATGCACATAACCACACAAAGACACACATTTACATTCAATTAAAAAACTAAGTCTTAAAAAAAAGGGAGCTGGGCGGTGGTGGTGCACGCCTATAATCCCAGCACTTGGGAGGCAGAGGCAGGTGGATTTCTGAGTTCGAGGCTAGCCTGGTCTACAGAGTGAGTTCCAGGACAGCCAGGACTACACAGAGAAACCCTGTCTCGAAAAACAAAAACAAAAACAAAAAAAAGGGAAAAAAGCAAGAGAAATATTAGTTATGAATGACATAATAACAACTGTAGATAGTAAATGTGACGTTTTAGGAGATGAAAATCATTGATAATAAGATATGAGATATTTCCATGCTGCTGCTGACAATACAGAACAAGAAATGAGTGGAACTACATGAATGACTGAGAGATATAAATTAGTATTCCAGTAGTATGAGTGTACTAGGTACTTATGGGCATTAGACTGTCAAGGAAAATTTTACAGAAAACATAGAATTGAAATCTGTGCTCCCAAATGTGGTGAGGCTTGGACAGACTTACTTAGCTACAGTCCTGGTGGACAAAAAGAAATTTAAGAAAATATGCATTGAAAAATCTCTCGGGGGCTGGAGAGATAGCTCAGCAGTTCAGAGCACTGACTGTTCTTCCAGAGGTCCTGAGTTCAATTCCCAGCAACTAACTACATGGTGGCTCACAACCATCTGTAATGGGATCTGATGCCCTCTTCTGGTGTGTCTGAGGACAAGACAGTGTACTAACATACATAAATAAAATCTTTAAAAAAGAAAATCTCTCTGAAATGTTTGTGTGTGTATGTATATGTGTATATATATCATACACATACATACATATGTTAGATATCATTATGGAAATATTGTTCATTTGGGGATGTGGCAGTTCTTATGGTGTTTTAGAGGAGAGTATGATTATTTGCAGGTGATACCCAGCTATGGAGGGCAAAGTTTCTTGATGCAGCTTACTTTCAAAATAAAACTCTGTGTGTGTGTGTGTGTGTGTGTGTGTGTGAGAGAGAGAGAGAGAGAGAGAGAGAGAGAGAGAGAGAGAGAGAGAGGAGGAGGAACCATGTAAAACATTAACAGTCAAAGGACATACATTAGAAGGGACATGTATGCCGGGCGGTGGTGGAGCACGCCTTTAATCCCAGCACTTGGGAGGCAGAGGCAGGCGGATTTCTGAGTTCGAGGCTAGCCTGGTCTACAGAGTGAGTTCCAGGACAGCCAGGGTACACAGAGAAACCCTGTCTCGAAAAACCAAAAAAAAAAAAAAAAAAAAAAGGAAGGGACATGTATGACACAATAAGACACAAGTTTCAAACAAGAGATTCTACTTCAAGAAAACAGCCAAAAACTAGAAATAAAAGAGTATGACAGCCAAATGTTCCCTTGTATTAGGTATGACTACAGAAATCCAGAAAACAGAGAGCAGCATGTGTGCTCTGAGTTGACAAGCTTTCTTTTAGTATTATTTTGTATTACTATGACCAAGCTCCAGTGATAACTTGCAACAACTAGCAAGTTTTTGATGTACTAATAGTTTCTAAATGGCAGCAGCTACAAAGGTAAACAAGATATTAAATTCAGTTTAACATCAATAAAACATAACAAGGAGTCTCATCCAAATGCCTATATAACTTAGATGCAATTATATGTCACACACCAATCATTTACTGATTAAAAATAAAAATCATTAGCTGGGCATTATGATAAACACCTGTAATTCCAAAACTTGACAGGGAAAAGTAAGATTACCCTAAATTCAAGCCAGGTTGATCTACATACTGAGTGCCAGGCCAACAAGAGTCATATACAAAGGATTGATCAAGAAAACAAAAAGGTACATATGTGCGCATGTGTGCACGCGCGCACACACACACACAGCACGTATGCGTATGACTCCTAAATTAAGGAACAGAAACTCATCACTATGGGCATGGTACTAAGACCAAAAGAATCCGATGAGTACTATATAAACAAATTTGGATAGTCAATATACATGCAACTTTGACAGATTTTTCAAGGCAATTCTGACTGTATTTGGGGCTCACTTAGGTAATGCCTTATAACTCAACCCTGAACAAACAGGCATCATACCATGACTATAATCCCAGAATTCAAGAGCCCAGCAGGAGGTTCACTATGAGTTTGAGGGTGCCCCAAGTTATACAGCAAGTTCCAGCTCAGCCTGGTCTATGGAATAGTAAGAGCCCATCTCAAAAACAAACACTTCACATCATTTAAAGCCAGTTTTCTTTTCTGTAAAATGTGAACATTGAGACTGGTGATAAGTTGATGTTATATGACAATTTAGCAGGGTTATAGTGTCAGATGGTTGGTTAAACATTTTTCTAAATGTGTTTGTTTGTTTGTTTTGAGACAGAGTCTCATTATGGAACTTGATATGTAGACTAGGCTGGCCTTGAACTCATAAAGATCTGATTGCCTCAACCTCCTGAGTGTTGGGATTAAGGCATGGGATACCATAACCAGCTTCTTTTTACCCCTTAATAAAGCAAGTATTTCGCATCACTGTTGGAATAAGCCACTCCCATAAAGCGAAGAGGCTTCAATCAATAATTAAAGACCATCATAAAATAAAGGTTAAGCCTCACAGATATACCTAGGAAGATGAAATTCCAACTGAGAACTTTTCTCCATCAGATTGGCCTGTGAGCAGTTAATAGGGGCATTTCTTAATGATTGATTTGGGAGGGGCCATCACTGGGCAGGTGAGCCCTGGGTTATAAGCAAAGCAAGGGAAGGGAAGCAAGTAGTGTTTTCTCAGTGGCCTCCCTGCCTTCAAATTCCTCCCTTGGCCTTCTTTGATTGTGAACTACAAACAAATATACCCTTTCCTCCAAACGTTGCTTTTTGGGTTATGCTGTTTATCACAGCATCAGAGAAGCAAAGTAGGCCACCAAAACTAGTTTTCACATTGACAGACAGAATTGATTTGTTCCTTCTGTTTTGTTCGTCTGTTTTGTCTTGTTTTGGAGAGAATCTCCTTATGTGGCCCAGGATGAGCTAGAAATCCCCATTTTCCTAGTTCAGTCTGCTTAGTATAGGGATTATAGACTTGTGTCACCATGTTTGGTACAAGAATTCTGCCATCAGTGTTTAGAGACCTGAAATGAAACCTCTAACTCTATAGTGTGCTGATCAAGTCCATTGGGTTTTGGACTTACCATACCTCTATAATGGCAGGAGTCAGGAGCCAATACACACACACACACACACACACACACACACACACACACACACACATATATATTTTATATAATATACATTTTATGTAATATATATGCCTCTATCCTTTCTACACACACACAACCACACACACTGGTCACCAAAAGTAGTGTATGAGCCAGGGTTCTCCAGGGAAACAGTTAACAGGGAAGTAGAGTCAACAGGATGTTTCCTTAGAGAACTCTGATACACTACACCAAGGCTACCGAAGACATTAAATAAAACAAAGCACACAATTTTCACCATAACTAAAACATGGCACAGTGCTAATAACTGGTTGTGGCTCTTCACCAAAGACAGGAACAATATGAAGCTGTTTCTTCAAGGCTAAGCAGACTCCTTAGTCGGAACTCACACCCAGACATTAAAATTATTTTGGAAACGTCTATCTTCCTTTATCCCGTCTCATTTCCCATACTCGTCACTTAAAAATGGAGCTTTAATTCTCCAATGTTTAAGAGATATTCAACACACAAAGCTCACCTGTTTGAATACTTGCATCGAACCACTTTCTGATTTAATTCGGACATCCATGTTGTTTATGAATTTATCCATATCTAGAAAAGATACATGGGAAAAATAGCTTTTAAAATATTGAACCAAATATCCGCATAGTGTATGACATGTACACTTGGTTTTACCTCTGTGTCCTCTATAAACAGTTTTTCAGACTAACTTTATACAAGGAACTTATTAAAAGATTCTAAGTTAATCTACTCACAGAAAAGATCATCACTTGTCTCTGACTCTATATAAGTCCTTCCCTTCCTTCATCTATGTGAATCCAACTTCTCTGACCTGTTCTATTACAGTAATTATCAACATAGTTCTATGGTTTCAAAAACGTTCCATTCCTGATCCAGTTCTTGTTGTTGCTAAGGACTTTTAAAGTACTGTACGGCTATTTATCTGAGCAATATATGTACAAAGCCAAACAAACAGACCATTTTTTGTCTATACACATCTTAAATCTATATGCCAAGCCTGGTTAAAGGCAGTTTTTATCTTCCTCTATAAATAGCTGTTCCTCTTATGAAGAGATGGTATTAATGGCTTCACTCAGATATTTTGAACCACCAGTCATCCCATAAAAAGTACCTGTTTTCCTCTGCAACAGGTTTTGTTTATCTGCAGTTCAATTTCAGTAGAGATGAAAAGAGAGGTTAGGGATACAAAGCCAAATCTACAGCTTACCTACAAATTAACTAGTCAGATTTCAGATTAAACTTATGCTTCCTCTATGCTGCCTTGTTTTAACTCATAGGAACTGAAGACCAGACAGTAGATGAATTGCAATTTTTCCTCACTAGAAATAACGACTTGTCAAGGACACTAGTCTGCAAAGGAAATAAACTCTGCGACACTCCTACAGGTTTTCCTGGCAGCAATCAATCAAGCTCTTCTAGCTATTGAGCGCCCCCCTCTGGAATATAAGAGAATTGTCTGAATTTTCTGCCATCTCACCTCCTTTCCCAACTCACCTCTTTCCCAACTCACCTCTTTTCTCAACTTAGGAATTGGAAAACCCTTGTAACACATCTCACTTCATGTTAACGGCGCCACTTGCATGTTTCATACATAATCTCTTAAATTTCATCTCATGGTTTCCCACATTTTCTCAATTCTTGTTCTTAATTTAAAAAAAAGCTCTCCCCCTTCCTTCTTTACTCCTGCTTCTTTTCTGTGAGAGTGAAATAATGTTTTACACTGCCTGGAACTTGCCCAGACGTAAGCCTGGTCTCAAACACAAGCAATCCTCCTGCCTTACCCACCCAAGTGCAGGGATTATAAGGGTAAATGCCACCCCTGACTCCTTGCTCAGTTTTTTTGTCACTACCCTGATAAACATTCAGAAGTTTGTTGAATATCTACCATAATTTCAGACTATGTTCTTGGGCCTTAGAAGACATGTAGGGGTGTGTGTTCAGAGCTGGAATTCAGTTAGAAGTCAAAGTTCTCTTTCATCTGGCCCTAGCTGCTCTTATTCTTTAGTGTCTATTCTCCTCCACGGCTCTAACCTTGGGAGGCTCTATAGAAGCATGAGGGCTCAGCAAATGATAATGTAAAATCCTATAATTCTAGATGGACAAGTTGAATTGGACAAAGAATAACGTTTTTTGAGTTATACAATGTGACTCATGAGCATCTAACTCTAAGATCAATACTCTCTGCTGTGTTTTCTTTGTGCCCATATGCTTGACCAAACCCTAGGCAAGTCAAGTATTGTGCCTAGTATAGCTTTGAATTTTCAAATGAAACTGAAAACAACAGGTTTCAACTGTCAAAATTCTCTAAATTCTTCCTTTTATTTTGTAAAGAAGTGTCCTTGAGAATTACAGCTTTTCAAACTAGGAATAGTTTCCTCAGTTCTTGACTTTCAATAGATAGAATAATTGATTTTAAATTCATTTTTTTGCTGTTTTGTGTTGCTGTATCTTGGCTCCAAATATGCAAACTACTCTCTTCCTACTGCATCTTTTTTTGGACAGGCACTGAGTTATCCCGGAACTCGTAACGTCCCCACCCCACCCCCACCCCCAGCCTTGGCTTCTGAAGTGTTTGGATTAAGAAGTGCCACCATTACTGGCTCAAAACTCTGTAACAGTAACAAATTGGGCAAGAATTTCTGAGCTCCTTCTGACAATATCCAGCACATAGATTATTGTAGGATTTCTTAAGTAAATAAGTATACAAGTGTCTACCAACACCTAGCACAGAAAATATAATCTTAGATTTTCCCTATTCCCTAGTCATGCTCCTCTCTGTATCCCTACCATTTAGCAGAGTGGAATGCAGGTATATACAGGACTACATCTTCAAATTTTAAAGGCCATATCTACATTTTAAAGTTCTGATAGCAAATTTAAAAAGCCAGCAAAGTCTTTCTTGCCGTACTACATGTTTTTTTAGCCAAACAGCATACAGAAGCTATCTGACAACTGAGAATGCCTCAGCTGGTCCACGAATGGTGGTGCAGGCCTTTAGTCCCAGCACTCAGGAGGAAGAGGGAGGTAGATCTCTTTGAGTTTGAGGCTAGCCTGGTCTACACAGAAAATTATAGGCCAGTCAGGGTGACATAATGAGACCAGGTACACTGTGACCACTGATCACTGACACAGGCTTAATAAGAACGTAGTTCCTTAGGAGGATAGAGCATTTGGACAATGGAAAGAATCACGTATCCACCTACATAACATTACAATAGGTAAAGGGACAACTTCACATAATTTCCATTGCATTACACAGATAATGAACTTGGAGGCGCGAACTCACAGAGTTTAGAAGCACTGAATCAATTGAACTTTTGTCCTCTGAGCCCAATTACAATATACTTTATCACTTTATAGTACCCCAAATCTGGTGAGTACCTTCTTTCTAAAAAGAAAAAAGTCTTATAAAAGGACAATTTTAAGATAGCACCCTAATTGCTGAGAAAAATCTTAAGTAGATTTCATTCCTTTCTATCTTCTGACAAATAGTGACGCTGACAATATACATCATGGGTGAATGCTGGTGTGAAAAATGAGATTGCTAACATATGGTAGCTCCCTACATTTCAAGTAATGAAGGATTATGAAAAAAAAAATGAAGCGACGACATGACTCTGGGAGACTCACTGACCCTTTCTATAACTGGACGTTCTTTCCTCTATGCAAAATACAGATATTTGAGTTTAATCCTGTCCCTCACAATAAATCGTAGTAACACATGGAATTTGCATGCTGGAATGATAAAATCTCTAAGTAAATTTTAAGGATTAGTCCTTTAATCTGTGTACTTCCGTCAGAAAAATCACAAAAGGTACAAAAAGTATAGTCACCTTGTAAAGATGCAAAGCAGTTACTAGCATGACATTATCAGTTCATCTTAACAGTCCCAGAGGTTGAAGTCTGCAGTGTCACTTGTACACTCCCCAGACATAAAGGTGGAGAGTAGCATAGCCTCGAGGGTTTTCGTCCATTTTGTCCTCTCCTCTCATGGTGGCTCTAAGCCCCATTTTCTTTTATACAAGAATAAAACACGTACTACTATTGATGCCCTATACACACAAGGAAACACAGGATCAGAGAGATTGAGCAATACTAATGCCATATAAGATGGAGATGTTCTGGCTGGGATCTGAGTCCAGGTTTGATGTTCAGTACAGACACTCTTTTACTACCCAAACATATTTGAATACTTTCTTCTAAACACGATCTAGTTAACACACTCGTGAACTAATAGCAGCTGTGGTTACCTGCACAAGACATGCTAGAAAGTCCAGTGTGAATGGAGAAGCCCAGAAGGCTCTGCCTATCAGAAGCTACAGTGGCTGAATCTGAGCATTCTTTGCGGGTGTGGCCATCAGTAGGCTGCACATGTTCCCTCCACTAGATGGCTCCACATCCATGCACAATTGGGTAGTAGCGTTCGTTAGACTTAGTTATTTTTTTAAAAAAGGAAGAGAAGGAAAAAATGAAGTTGAGTGGGGAACAGATGGAGGAAAATTGGAAGTAGGGAAATGAGAGGTGGATACAATCATATTCCATTATATACATGTATAAAATTCTCAAAAATAAAATTTTTTTAGATAAAAAAAATACAACCCTGCACTCTGGAATAGTTTGGTAAAGTTGAAAACAGTAACAGAGGCACTTTCATACCTTTACAATAAGCTCAGTTATTGATACAGGGAGTAAAGGTACCCACTAATTGTAGTATTAATCATCAGACAAAATGTGCAGCAAATACAACCGGCACAGCAGTTAAGGTCCAGTTGAGAAAAAGAATGAAAGGCCACCACTGCAAAGACACACTGATCTGTAATATTGTACAAAATCTTACCTTATCCTTTCATCTAGTTGTTGGAGAAAATGGAATCTAGACTTTAAATGAAATCCAACTTTAAATGTTGGCAACTGGCCAATTTTTAGGAGCATGAGATTAGGTAAAGTGGCTTGATGCCCCCTCACCCCCAAATTTGTATGTGGAAGCTGTCACTACTGAGTGACTGTTTATAGAGATATGGCCTTCCTAGAAATAATTCAAAGTAAATGAGGTCATCTAGGTAGCGCGCTAATCACAGAAGAGCAGTCCCCTAAGGAGAAACACAGGAGGCTTCTCCATCTCTTCACTTACACAAAGTAGACAGTCAAGAATGCAGCAATGTGAGTTAGGAACACAGCAATTGCAGTACATCTGGCTATGCTGAGACCCTGATCCCCAAATTCTAGCCCCTGCAACTAAAAAAACAGAACTTCTGATGTTTAAAGCACCCAGTTAGTGGGATTTTGCTATAACAGCCCTGTATATACAACTTAAAGAGTTTTCATTCCTATTAGAAACACTACAGACATTTCAAAATATCCTAAATGTTGATCAATGGAAAACTGGCTCAATAAAGCAAGCCTTAACCATCTAGTAAAACTATACAGTCAAAAAGAACAATGAGGCATTTTTAAAAACCTATAGAGAAGTATCTCCAAAGTGTATTTTTCCGTAGGAAGAGTAAACGGCAGAACAATAACGCAGAATGTGTTATTATTTGTGTGTAAAAGGGAAGGGAGAGATTTAATTAAATTACACTCTCAAAAATAAATTTTAAAAAATTAAGGGATTAAAAAGGCAAATAAACATGTAGAGAAAGGAAAAGAAGCTGATATATTTTAATTAAAATGTATAAATACAAAAAATTAAATGACTCCAGATTAAAAAATAATTTTAAAAAACCTAAAAATGTTGAATAATGTATCCATGTGCATTCATTATTTGATATACCTCAAATATCACCACAAATAATCATAAAAACTAGTAATTTTGCCTCTGGTGAGGAAGAATAAGTAACAAATGGCCAAGAATAAGAGGGAGAATTTTCACTGTTTATATAGGGTCTTGAGCCATATAGAACGCTACCAATATCTGTTCAATGAGCATTTAAAATTTTAGGGAAAACAAAGCATTTATGTGAGTTGTAATTAGTATATAGGGTAATTATTTAAGCCTCTGGCCTAAATTAAGGTTGTGGCAGTTTTGAGGATAATGAAAGACAGAAAAGCCTGTATTTTGTAAGATATGAGAAACACAACTAAAAGTATATTTTCTCACTGCTTACTATACTTTCATAAATTCTGAAAGTGTTTTCACAAGATTAAAGCAATCATGTTCCTCAATGCTACGCAAGTCGTCTGTACTATGCTCTCCAATTCACAGAGAACACTCAAATGCATAGTTTAAGTAACTTTGTCAAGGTTATCATAATGACGAGTTGTAGAAACAAGGAAATGAAATGGGGAAAAGTGTTGAATGAGCTGTGGGTAAGTCTAGTGGTGGAAAAAAATAGGTTCTATTTCAGAAATGGTAAGCTGGTGGTTAAAACAAAATGTCAAAATGTGAGTGGTTTTGTTGACGGGGTTTCTCTGTGTAGCACTGATTGTCCTCGAACTCACAGATCTGCCTGCCTCTGCCTCCAGTGGAGTTTTAGAATTAACAGCATGCTACCACCACTACCAGCAGGCATGTTTGAAATAACTTACCAAGGTACTAGACAGTTATATGATCGGACTTTCAAACTCTCATAGGCTAGGGTTCAGCGGCAGAACACTTAGGTAGCATGTATAAGACCCTTACATTTAATTCCTAACACAGTCAAAAAAAAATCCACATTGATTTTTAAAAGATCTAAATATACAGATAACATGTTTAGTATATTATACAGATCATCTAGCAAGTTCTGGAGATTTATAATTAACTTCCCGTCTAATAATTTATATTTCTCTCCTTTAGATAAACACATTCAAAACTGCAAAACTGGTGAAACCCTTCATTTCGATACATTATTTATACCCATAGCATACCACACCACTTTAGAAATAAGGAGCAAGGCTAGGGGATAAAGTTGAGTTATGGTTCATAAACAGATCAGAAATCTAACTTCTACTTATAAAATTGAAATAAATGCTATCCATATGTAAGCTAGAAAGAAAACCAGAGAGATGATCAATTAGGTCAATCACACTGATCGGTTTGTCTTCACTTACCAAAGAGCAGTTTAGAATAAGACCTTAGTTAGACAGGACCGGTGGTGCCCAGTGCCTTTAAGCCCAGCACTCCAGAGGCAGAGGCAGGCAGAGACCAGCCCGGTCTATAAAGCAAGTTCTGGGATAGCAAGGGCTGTACTGAGAAACCCTGTCTCGAAAAACTAAAAAAGTAGTAAGATCTTAGATCATAATCTCACAAAATATGTACCAAACGTTTGCAAGGGATCGTTTGTAAGGGAAAGGTAAGTGCTATGAAGACACAATAGTACTGACTGTCATCAACTAGCTCTGCGTCTCAAAGGCTCTCAAAGGGGACGGGGGCTTAGTTATAAAACACAAATAAGCCAAAATGCAGCAGACAGCGGATCAGGTTCCCAGAAAAGTCAAGAACAATCACCATAATGCTTCGGACCAATATTTACAGATGCAAAGGAAATAAATTTTCATAGTAATGAATTTTAAGTAGGAACAAATGATAGGTGAACCGCTATACATACTTATCAGGCCGCACATAAAAAACAAGCATATTATAAGAAAGTCTATTTGACTTCTAGAAGAACATATGGAGATATCTGAACAATAGCTCAGGAGATAAGGAAGATCAGTGGAGGACTGGGATGGGTAGTACTTAAATATCGACAGGGAGGTCAGGGAGGTCAGTAGTACTTAAATAAGAATGGGAGCATAAAGAAAAGAATTCAAACACAAACTTCTTGGTGATTATAACAGTTCATGTCTATGATAATTGCAGCATTCAGGAGGCTGAGGGAGGAGGATTAAGAGTTCAAGGCCACCTTGACTACACCCTGCCGCCATTTTTAAAAACTCCAATAATATACCAGATCCTGGTTTCAATCTCTACTGAGGGGGGAAAAACATTTTTTTTTCCTTAGCACCTAACATCCAGTATGTCAATTTGCTAAATGAATTCTGTATTAAAAAGGGATTTTTCCTTAATTCAGCCCCCTTATGGGGAGATGGCTCAGAGGTTAAGAGAACTAGCTGCTCTCCCAAAGGTCCTAAGTGTTCAATTCCCAGCAACCACATGGTGGCTCACAACCATCTGTAATGGGATCCGATGCTGTCTTCTGGTGTGTCTGAAGACAGCTACAGTGTACTCATATACACAAAATAAATCTTTTTTAAAAACCAACTTAAGTGATCCCATAAAGTACAACTGATTCCAAACTAACGTAAACATATAAATGCACTGGGCTGGGGTGATAAGCTACAGGTTAAGAGCGGGTTTTCTTCTTCCAGAGGACCCAGGTTCTGTTCCCAGCATCCATGTTGGGCAGCTCACAATTACCCATAATTCTAGTTTCTTCACACATGCAGCATTTACTTATACAAAAACACGTAAATAAAAATAATAAAATACAAAAATAAAGAAAACATCTAAATGTATCAAACATTAATAAGCCCCTGCCAGAGTAAAAAAGGATGAGTAGCCAATCTCCACCTCCTCATATGAGAAATAGGCATTCTAGAAAGACTAATAATAGCTAATCTTGGTGCCTTAGAAATTTAAAAAACAAACAAAAAAAAACACAAAACAACCAGCAGAAAGCACTAAGAGCCTCATCTCTGAAATATACTACAAAAATGAGGGTGGCTGCGGTAAACATTTTTTTCCTACCAATTTTCTTTCCTATTTGCTCTGAAAGCAAGGGGGTTTTATGAAAGTAGGGCCTTTATGTAATTTGGTTGTGAGTTCAGACTGGGTAGTTATATTTGTCACTTACACTTTTGAAGTTGTATTTCCACCCTTCCTGCATCTTTTGCCTACCTGTCCTCTAAGCTAACCTACAGGCACTGTGCCTAGCCTGTCTCACCAACAGTTTCCAAGGATTAATGTCTCTCTCATAAGGGTTACCCTCAAAGTTTGAAGAAGAGGATGAAGTCACTTGTGAGCCACTAGTTTGCTGTCCAAAGGTCTTGGTGGTTACATGTCTTGGTTAAACTAACCAAAGAATCAGAAGATAGACAGATTAGTGGCCTTTTCTGTTGCAGCTGATAAAATCCAGTAAGAATAATGTTAAATCGCAAACAAATATATTCTAGCCTGTCTTTTGAGCAAGCTATTCAAACTACACAGGCCTTCTTTCCTCTTAGTCTGAAATGTGCTTTAAGGACAGCTAAGTACAAAGTCTACCAGAAGTGAGCCAGACAAAACCCCAGAGTAGGAAAAGAACATGAAGAACGGTGAGTAGGAACAGCCTATATCATATATACCTTCTGACTAAGAATTTTTAATATGTATTCCTCAAAGGAGAAAAGCAAGGTGCATGGTCATATAACTAGTTCATGCTGGTAGAAGGGTTTCAAAGTACATCTTTTTATTGTCACAGACCAACTATCTTCAGGTTAAAATCCAAATCTAGAGATGAGTCTCTTTTTCTCTTTTCTCCATCACTATTATACTAAGTGACATACAAGTACTTTATAATTTTTTTCCACAATTACAATATTAGAGAAAATAAGGTATTGTTCCCCTGGCCACCTGTTAGGACATGATTTAGTTTCTACAAAAATTTTAGGGTCAAAAAAAAGTACAAAAAGCTTCACCTTGTGGCTAAGCAAGTCTCTTCGCTCCAGTAGTCACAGAAATTCTGACTGATCTTCCACCACACGAACCCCTTGGCCACATCTTAAAGAGCCTAGACAGGGCTATGCTTTAGCTTCTTCCTGAAACCAAGCCCAGCTCCTCCTTAAAGAGGGGCATGCCTTAAGCAGCTCCTCTGTAGAAGGGATCTTGCCATCAGTACCAAGAGGCCAGGCTCCCAACTTAACTCTTCGCTTCCCCTCCTCCCTCATCTTTTTAGAAGCATCTCTAGGTACCTGCTACGGCTTGGGGGAAGGGAGGGGGTGACGTAAGTGGGATCAGTGCTCCTCCAAATCCTCTTCTCTCGCTCAGAGACTTTGGATGTATAGGGTTAAAACAAACCTTAGCACTTAAGGAGGATTGAGAGCACCTAGACAGGACAGACTGAACTAGACAAACCTATCAATTCGTGTCCCCTTTCAATTCTTCCACACGGCCCCCTGAAGTACCCTTCCTCTTAGTCTCCACGATCCTTAAGGGAAGTCTTTTTCCACTAAGTCTAATTTGATTCCACATAATGTTCTTACCCCGTTCCGCTGACTCGCCTCCCCCATCCGCTTCACTGCTAAAACCCAAAGCCAAGTGGGTGTGTGCGGTTGGCACGCGGGGTGCGGGGATTAGAACCTAGACAGAAGACGTGAGAGCGGTTCTTTCCCGAGTCACTTACCGCCTATGCCTCTAGCCGACTCCTGAAGTGTCCGGAGCTCACGCAGTCTTCTCAGAGACTCATACTCCAGAGCTGATCTCAAGGCAGCTGTTCCCTTTGCACCCGCCCATGTCTGACAGCGCTCCTGGTAACGCGCATTAGCCTTCTCTTCCTTGGTCCCCCACCTCCCTGTTTTTTCCAGGCTGGAAAAGGATGGGGAAAACGAAAAAGGGAGGGAGTCGATTTAGACCCAGCTGGGCCACCCTCAGAACAAGGGAAACAAAGCTTTCAAGCATCCAAGCCCCGAATCGGGGCGGTGGAGCCGACTTCCTAAAAAGAATCCTCCCACTGCAGCCTTCCCCGTGCTAAAAATACAGCGGCTTCTCCCGGGCGAAGTGGCCAGCGTTGAAGCTCCTGCGTTCCCCTTTTACCTCAAACGATTCAGTTCCGGCCAAGCCCATTCTCCACCCACCTCAGAACTCCTCAAACCCTCGCCGAGAGAGCCCGGGCGGGGTCCCAGCAAAGCACCCAAACCTTAGATCACGACTTGAACGCAAAGTTGAGAGAGAGAGAGAAGGAGTCAGTGAAGACCCACAAGGAGACAGCGCCAGAGGATCCCCTCCACGCAGCGGTTAGTGCTGCACACCCGGCGCCTTCCTAAAAAGAAAGGAGGAAAAGACGCCGGCGATTGGTCGAAACATATAGGAAAACACCGGCCCAGGGCAGGGACTCCCACACGAGTGGGAGGCACTCCCGCAGGACCGCGCCTGAGAGACTTCTCGGTGATACCTGGCCGCCCCACTGGTATACCGCACCCGCGGGTCAAAGCCTGGTGCTCTCGCCAGGCAATCTGAACAGATGGAGTACATAGCTCTTTCTGTGTCAGACTAGGCCCAGAAGAGAGGTGCGACTAACATGAGGACTCCACCGAGGGTAGAGTTCCTTAAAAGGGACAAGTGACCGCTAGAGGGGAGTGGAGTAGGAGGGGGTGAAGATGGGTGGGGCAGAAGAGGCGGAGGGACAGAGAAGGGGGTGGGGCGGGACCTAGGAGCCAGGAGCCAGTCTCGGCCCCTGGCGGCTGTCTCAGTTGGCCTCCTGCAGCTGCAGGTATGACTGAAAGCCTTTTCGGTGCATCCTTAGTCCCCAGCAGGGGTTTTCAAACACACTACTTGGTCACTTATCCACCTAGATTTAAGTTCTCTAGGGAAGGTTGGGAAGGGTGTGGTGATTGGGAGTAAGAGATGTCTAGAAAGAAAGGAAAGCAGAATGGGGAGTACCAGTAAGATGGTAAGTGTAAACGGGTTTTTTTTTACCCTCTCAGTTCTCCATGGCAACATGGGACACTAGCAAGGACAGAGGGGTCACAGTGTCTTTTTAGGGATGAAGTTTAAGAGGAAAGGAGATTGGAGCTGGGTGAATTTTCTAGCAATAGATAGGTGAGAGAAGAGTAAATATGAGTTGATTATGGACTGTGAACATCTCTGTGGCCCTGGCAGGAAGGAAGGCTTTCTGAGTCTCCGAGCTAGCAGATCTCTAAGAATAGAGTTCTCAACCCCCTGAGACCGCCTCTCAGCTAAGCACTGGCTAACATCCCTGAAGAACTGGATCCATAGAATAGAAGCCACCACATTTCTACCATTTCCTTGTCTTTGCCTTAAAGTCCATCTCTACTTCATTTTAATGGAAACCCAGGAAGTCACAGACAGCCCCAGCCTCCTTCCAGTGCCTCTTCCCTACCACAATTCTTTTAAAGAGAAGGAGGAAGAGGAGGGAGAGGGAGAGGGAGAAGCAGAGGGAGAGGCAGAGGGAGGCAGAGGGAGAGGCAGAGGGAGGGAGGAGGATGAGAGAGAGAGAAAGAGAGGGAGAGAGAGAGAGAGAGAGAGAGAGAGAGAGAGAGAGAGAGAGAGAGGGAACACAAAGCAGAGGAACAGAAGGAGCAGCCAAGCAAGAGAAATAATAAAATAATAATAGGTTCCATGTCTTCAGCACCTCATACGGGCAGTTCACTGGGCCAGGTACCATTATAGTCCTCAATTTTCCTTTCTTCCTCATAACTACCCTGGATAGCAGGCAGCACTATATTTTTATGTCCCATCAGAGAGTACTAGAGATCAAATTCAGGGCCTAGTATATTATTCTAAGCAAGCATTCTACCACTCAATTGGATCTCCAGCTCATGTTTCTTCTTGTTTTTTGTTTGCTTGTTTGTTTGAAATAGGAGGTAATCTTATGATAGAGCTCAGGCTAATGTAGGTTAGGTTGTCCTTAAACTCACCACTCACCTGCCTCAGCCTCCTTGGTTCTGAGTTTACAATAATGCACTGTCATACCCAGGTTCAAAAGAAAAAGAGAAAAAAAAAAAAGCCCAAGGGTCACAGCTCAGTATGTGCCCAGCATGTTTGTCCATTTGCTTAATTGCTATTTCTGCTCAGATGTGTTTTAAACATCTCGTTTTCCTTCCCTCCCCAAACAATCAGTTCTCTACCAGTAGCTCAACTGCCCAAATGTTCAAGTCCTTTAACCTGCTGTGATGATCTGGACCCTGCCTGCATCTCAAGCAGCAGGGGTTTTGCTGCTCTACTGGATTCCAAATCCCTGATAAACCCAGGCTTTTCCCAATCTCTAGGCCACGAGACACCTTGCCTTCTTTGTCTGACGTGGCCTAAACTCTGTTCACCTTTTTAAAAGGATCAAGTAAAGGTCATCTCCTCTCCTTATTTCATTACTTTAGGAAGAACCGACCAATTCCTTCTGCACCTCCAGGTACCTATGTGTTGTTATAACTGCTTCTCCATATTGCTACACTATAAAGTCCTGGTTAGGCATCAGGTATCAGTAGGTCTGTAATGCAGACGCTGGTCATTATTATCAATAATCGTTACCCAGAAGAAACTATGTGCTGAGCTTTGTTCTGTGCCTCACTGAATCATTTTGACAATGGTATAGGTAGGTATCCGCACTAGCTTTTTCATATGAAGAAATCAAGGGACAAAGATTAAACAGCAGGTATACGAACTTGCTACGTGAAAGAATGTTCCTGTTATAGGGGTTTTTATAAATGCCTCACTATCTCTCTATACCATATTTCCACCACTGCCTACACCCCTGCCCCACTTACAAGGATATTTCACTAGTCCAAGGCTATCTTCAGTAATGACAGAAGGTTTTAGATTCAAGGATGTAAAACTGTTTATATCAAAGACAAATACACTTTCGTGATGTGAAAAAACAAAGATGGGTAGACTTCTGTAATAAATTCTGCCATCAATAGCCACTAGAATTCTTTATCTAGGCTAGGTGTACCCTTTGGTCATGGTAAATTCTTTGTTTAATCTATGCAGGTTCAAAAAGATGTATCCATTCATTTGTAGATAGCCAGACAATTTATATTCTTGCTAAAACTTTTTCTGGACATCTAATTTATTTTACATCCCAGTTTTTGTCTGCCTCAACTGCATTTGTATAGAAAACTGTATTGGATGGGCAGATTCTGATTTTGGAAAGAAACAAAGTAAATTATTAAACCTTGCGTAAATAAACTCAAGGATCTTTCCTGTCCCTTTTTCATCCATTTTGTCAATGAAACCTACTGAACAACAATACACTTTTATCTAGGCTAGGTGTACCCTTTGGTCGTTTATGTCAGATGGAATGTTGTGAGGGAGCAGACATGAAAAACTAACTAGATGTAATGTTTCTTCATTCTAGGAAGCACCACGGGCTCCCCTTTTCTCAAGTGGCGTAAGAAATAAAGCAACCCGCAATATCTTCAACTTCTCCCATTTCACCTGAAGCATAAGGGAGACTGAGCAGCTTGAACTCTCCTCTACATGTGTAAAGAAGAGAGTTAAATTACATACTGGATTTAATGAATATGGCCAAAAAGCCTGCAGACACCTGGGTCTCACAAGATGCTGCTCTTTACTGCCCTTCTTCCTTTTCATTCTCCTGCTTCTCTTCCTCCTCCAGAATGCCAGCTAACAAACTACGGGGGTGGAGCCCAGAATGCGGGCTAGGGGAGAAGAGGAAGAAAAGCCTCAGGAAGAGGCCTTCAACTCCCACTGCTTCCAGCAGATAAACAACAACAATTTTAAAATACTTCAAGGCTTGGGTCTAAGGACAAGACAGGGGAGGAACTGTAGAGGGCTAGCTAATAGGGTAGAGTAGTCTGGGGCCAAGGAAGGAAGCCAAGTAGCACATAAACAGAAAAATTTGCCCCCTCGTGTTATTATTGCTCTGAGACAACAAGACTATCACTCAAAACAATGCATACTAAGACCTAGTGGGAACAAGATTGTCTCCCCTCACCTCTGATTTTTCCTTTGTAGTTCCCCAGGGGGTACAGTCCCCTGCAAGCTCAGTTAGAAGGAGACTTTTTGTCTCCTTGCTAATGTTGAACCTGCATTGAGTCCCTCCTGCGGTTCATAGGATGACACTAAGGTTACTGGAGGCAAAGGATAAAGGACTTTGGAAGAGGGTTATCTGTTTAGCTAAGAAGAGAGGACCTGGAAAAAGACAAGTTTCCATATGGATTTCTTTTACAGAGATTCTGTTAGTCCTTACTTCACAGAACTGTCAAAAAAGATTAAATAACACACAGAGGAGGCTTTTGCAGTGACTATCGTTATTAAACTTTGAGGCTTCTTTCCCAGAATGGAAGGAACCAAATTGTTTTTCTCTGTCTCCATAGTCTTATCAGCAATCAGTCCCTAAAAATCCTACCTCAGCTCCAGTGAGATTACAGCCTACAAAGCACAGTCCTTGGCATAAAGGAAGCTCTCAAAGGTTAATTAGTGGTAGTATTCTTAACAATAGAACCTCTGAACTTTGAGTCTCCTTTCTGGCTGCAGAAGTTGAAGCTATGACCCATAGTCTTTGTATTTACTACCCTTGTACACCTAAGCACACCGATTTACAAAAACAGTAACCAAGTAGTTTGTTCTAAGACATCCAGAGGCATGATTAAGTTCACCTTAGGAATGTCCAGTGAGCTCAAAACCTATGGCCAGAATTTGAAATCCTCTTAAGAGAACACCATCCCAGGCAACATCTAGCAGGCCTACAAACTGCTATAAATTTAGTTGTGCCTTAGGCTACTAACTTTATGAGTAAAAAGCTTGATTAGCTGTGCTGCTGGTGGTGGTGATGGTGGTGGTGGTGTGGTGCTGTATGTCTTAGGCTCCCATGTGTTGGGCTCCAGTGGATTTTCATACCACTCAGACTACAGAAGTTGCCACACCCATAAATTGGAAGAAGAAAGAGCCTTCCTTTATAGTCAGCAACCAAGTCAAACCAGAAAAACTAGGAACCTCGGCCTCACCTGCAGGAAAGGGGTACTATCATTGGCCTTTTCCCTAGAATGTATATTCCCAGGTCAGTATAAGACTTGAATTCTTGCTTTCATATTAAACAAATAAACACATGAAATTACCTATAGATTATTATCCATAAATGGGATAGGAATTCCTTTATCACTGAGCTAATCCAGGAGTGCTAGGTCCCCACAGTCACAATAAGCAGTTATCATATCCCTATAGATATGACCTATTTCCCATTGTCCCCCAAACAAGTAAGAAATTGATCCATACCCTGGGGTAAGTGTATTGCTTCTCCCAGAGAGTAAAATGGAAAAATCTAAATGGGTTTGTACCTATGGCAAGTTCTTAGACTCTTTCTTAACACACACTACTAAAAGTACTGAAGCTTTACCCTGCAGTTCTTTCGTTCTCCGTTCCGCCAAAGAGCCTTGCCTTGTAGTAGATCCCTCAAGTCAATACGACAGATATAGTTAAAGCAGCCTGACAGGGAGAGACGACAGGGAATTACTCTCTCAAGTCAGTACAGCAATGAATGTAAATGAGTATGGCAGACAGATTAGCAGCAGCAATTCACTGCCTACGATGAGATAAATGGTTTGAGTCTAATTAGTATGCCACGGGAATACACCTGTTTACGTGGGCGAAACACACAACTGAAATGGTCAGAGCTGTGTGGCCAAGTAGAGGATGGGAGACGCAAATCCTCACAAGAGCTACTTGCCCCAGTTACAGAATGTTGAGGCCTGATGATGTTATTTTGGTGTTTTGCACCATGTGCCATGAGACAATACTGCCATGAGACATCATTTTGGGTGGCACGCAAGATAGTGTGAATCTAACTCTCCCAATCCAGCAATTCACTTATTGGATAGACATCTTGATTTAGAGGATTTTAATATCCTGCTCTACAAATAAAAGTCAAACTTGTCTGCTTCTCCTATAACCATGGCAGACTTGGTAACAGGGCACAGCATTTTTCAATGCAGAACTCAGGGAAAGCCACTTGCCCTTATTTCTTGAACCCCCATTTTGTACTAAAAGGCTTTCTTCTGGCTCTTACATCATAGTGCCTACCTCTCTCATGGGGCTCACCTCATTTTATTAAATTGATCTTTTTGGTGCAATTGGCACTCATTTGGTGACTAGCTCCTTGATGTCAGGAGCTTAGCAGTCAAGTTTAGTGGTTATAGGTCAATTTCTTCATGTTTTTCACTTTTTGAGTGTAGTGCCTATACCGTGGCAAATACCCAGTGAAAGCTGAAACAGTGTAATAAATAAGAATTAGACCTAGGTATCTGCATGTTAACGCTGCTATCATCACTTAGTAGCCGCATGGCATAAGACAACTTATAGAAACTACCTGGGTCTTGGTTTCATTGCTTATAAGATGAGGGAGATATATATATATGCTGCCAAAGGACACCAAGAAGGTATTATAACAATACATGTACTTGCTACAGAGTAAGTACTACTACATTTTGCTATTACAGGTTGAAAAACCCTAACCCAGAACTCTAAAATGCTCTGAATCCTGATGCATTTTGAGTACTTAGTACAGTGGAAATGTCCCTCACTTGCCCTCATTGTATTGTAGTTAAAATACGGTTACACTAGGACTGATGAGATGTGCTGGCTCACCAACCTGAAGAACTGAGTTTGATACCCAGAACTCACACGCATGATGAAGAGACAAAACTGACTCTGCACAACGGGCTCTCTGACTTCCACACATGTGCACACATGCACACACATACTCATGCCTTAAATAAATATAAATGCCAAAAAATACACTTTCACTCAATATTATATAAAATTACCCTTCATTTCTCTAAGTATGAAACAAAAATAGGTCTTATATTTAAGCATGAAACCCATACCCCAAGATATATTATTGTATCAATCAATAGGTAAATATTCCAAGATCTGAGAAGAAAAGAAAAACCCTGAAATCTAAAACAACTTCTATTCCCAAGCACTTGGATAAAGGACTCACAACCTATATTTGCATTGAACTCAATTACACCTTATTGGTCCTGAGACTCAACTCTGGAGAAATACAGACACGACTGCTTTTTCCATTTATGATCATTCAAATGACTCACGTTCTTCCATTTCTCATTCCTAATAGCTCAATCTACTTCTGTAACAGCATTTCCACACTCTTTGCTATCTGCTATCTCAGCTAGTTACAACAAATTATAGATTCCAAAATCAGCGAAGCCATCTCACAGAAACCAAGATGCTTTAGCCTATTAGTTTACAAGGTAATTAAGTGCAAGACGTAAGTCTATTAACAGAAATAAAGACAAAAGAAGATCACTTTACACTTAGAATGGGAAGAGATTCAGTGCTCAACAGTAAGATATTAGGTAGCTAAATTGCAGAATGCAATTATAACAACTACACTGCTAGTCTGATTTTGTGTGCAGTCTCTCCAAGCTTATATATTTATATCCTAATTCCCAAGGTGATGGTATTAAGAGGGAGGGTCCGTGAAAAATCTAGTAGTACTCTGATATAAGGGCTTAAGGGAGAGGCTTTGCCCCTTGCCCCCTTTCCATTCCTGCTGCCATGTGAAGAAAATGTTCACACTTTCTGGAAGTGTAGCAACAAAGTACCATCTTGAAAGCAGAAAACAGTCCTTATAAGATACTACAAGATCCTCGATCTTATACATACCAGGTTTCAGAACAATGAGACATAAACTCTTATTGTAAATTTAGCCAATAAGTGATACTATTATAGCAGCATAAAAATATAATATACAGACATCAGAATTTATGCTTTTAGCTATGCAGTGTGGCACATACCCATAAAAATAGATACCTGAGAGGCAGAATAATCACAAATTGAAGTCTAGTCTTGGCTGCTAAGCAAGGTCCTGTCTCAAAATAAAAATACGAATAGTAATATACTGCAGTGAGAATGGACTTGCTTAATTTTGAGAAGCCAGGTCCTAGGTTCAACCCCCCCCCCGGGGGGTGGGGGGGGGGGGGGAGGGGGGGGGGGGGGGGGAGGAAAAGGAAAGTAAATTAACTTTATCAACACAGCCATGGCTACATAAAATATTATGTAATATTGAGTCGAACAGTAAGTCACAAAAGTGCATATATGGTGTCATTAAATTTGTTCATACACACACTGCACATTTTTGCTACAGCAAAACATGTAGCATTAAAAATAACTGCCTATAGAATTATCTGAAACTTTATCTACCTTATTTAAACTATTTTTATAATGATCGTGAATTACTTTTAAAATTGGAAAATATAAGTTGGACATACATTATTGTTGTGGCTAAGTTTTATGTTTTTACCTGTACATATGCATACAACAAGCAGATATCAATTAAATTTTAATCTCTAATTGGTTTTCCTGACAATATTTGCCTTCTTGAAATGCAGTTATGATTGACCATTCCAAGTTAGAAATTTCTCAAAAGTGTCTATCTCAAGACATAAAGTCATGTTGCTAAGTATGTGCTATAAGAGAGGCCTGCAGAAATAACCAATGGTTTTTTCCATAATGGCATCTCTTCAACCAGCATTTGCCACCTGATAATATGATACCACTGCTTAATGAGCCAAAGTTCACAAATCTTAGCAGAATGTTCTTTCACACTTACATGTTTGGCAAATCAATTTTCCTTAGCAACAATAATCACAATTTCTAATTGTGTATACTATGCATTTCTGTGATGATCTATTTCTTCTATGCCTACTTCTCCCACAAGACCTCATTGAAAGAAGGCAGAATCTAGGTCAGATTTACTCATGGATGTAATTTAGTTCTTTGGCAAAAAGTAATTATTCAATAAGTATTTGTTAATTTCACTGACTGGATAACTGAATCATTGATTTTCTTTTTTAAAAAAGTTATGTTTATCTATCTTGTTTTAAGAAAGGGTCTCTTTGTGAGACCTGGTCTGATCTCAAAGTCACTATTGTTCGCAGTACATATTCTATCATGACCCATGTTTATCTTTAACCTTTCTGATCTGCAACATTTCCCAATGATATTTGGATAATGTTTTGATGGGAATAGGTTCACTTGTAGAAGCTTCTTTTCCTAAAATGAGAATTAAGAAAAGAACTTGAGGAAGAAATCAGTCAAAAGTTCTATAATAGTAATAGTACCAGTTTGAATTGGGTGCTATGTGCCTATCACTGCTCCAAACAGCTTCCAAATAGTTAAAAAAAAATCCCTGCAATAAACCTGTAAATACCATTGTCTCTACAAAGTAAAAAATGAGACAGAGAAAAGTAAAATTTGTGCAGATCACATATTAGAATTACCAACCCAGTTGTCCTGATGGTATGCGTATTCCAGGCTAGCTTTCAACTCTTCATCCTCTGCAGTGTTAGATTATAGGCATATACCACCTTGCCCAACTGTATTACTATACTGTATTTAGATGCAAAGAAATCAGGACATACCATAGGGTCCTCAAAAATAGACCTTTAATATCAAATAAGAAGCTTCTCAGTTTATATACATTTTTTTCCAAATAGCAATCCATTTTTTCAAACCCATATCTGTCCTTGATTCTGCTATGCTGAAATGATAGAATTGGGGGTGATTCTTGAACTAATAAATAAAATAAAAACAAAACAAGATGTACTTTTTCATGGTGACGCAAAAGGCATTTACTACAGAACATTTTGAATGTAGAGATTTCTTAAAAATAATCCCGGCAATTCCACAGTGTTACTGCTCCCTTTTTAGCATGCCAGAAAAGCATGTGCTTTTTTGCATAAAACAATCAATATGGCTTATTATGTACAATAAGATATAATTTAACCTACATTATTTTTTATCATAGATATAAATCAGTACATTAAAAGGGAAAGACAAAAATCAGATTTCTTTTTCAGAGAACTGTCTGAACTGCAACTTAGCACAGAGATGACTCTGCGCTTAAGAGCATGTACTGTTCTTACACAGGGCCTTGAGTTTGATTTCCAGAATCCACATCAGGTAACCATCTGTACCTCTAGCTCAGGGGGATCTGACATATTTGGCCTCTATGGGTACCTACACACACACACACACACACACACACACACACACACACACACAAAGAGGCAGAGAGACAGACAGAAATCTTGGAACACATAGCTCTCAATGGCATGTCTCCATCAAATCCTTCCCCTCGGTGGTCAGGAAACCCACAAAAGAGATGGCAGAAAGAGTTAAGAGCTGGAGGAGATGGAGGACACCAGGAGAACAAAGCCATTTATCTTAATGTGAGCAAAGCTCATATGAACTCATATCAGTTTAGTAATGGTTTTATATTATATTTTGTTTTAAAAAACAAAGTTGATTATTTAAAAAAAGAGTGGACTATTATACAAATTTGTGCATGAAACAGGAACTAATTAGGTAAGATGAAAAGCTATGTAAATAGCATCTCCTTGTGAAAAATAAGTGTTTCAGGGATAACTAAGTGGACCTCACACTTCGGCATAGAGACTCATCTGAATGTCTTCCTAAAATCCAGATTGTGGAGTACTAGCCTCATTCTGATATAGTGGGTTACTGGAAGGACCCGCCAAATTTTGATTTCTAGGAGATTTCCAGGAGATGCTGCTGTTTCTATTTCAGAGACCACACTTGGAGTACTGTGGGGCCACGGGAACATGCATTCTGTTACTCTGCTGCCGCTCTATGACTGCTAATTGTCATATACACAGCAACTAGTTTTTGCTGCTACCCATAGCAAGGAATTATTTCTATCATTAATTGTAAAACATACTTTCCACGGAAGCAGCTAAAAATAATGGCTATCATATCAGCACGCAATATACTATATACTCCATTGACTTCCCACTACAACACTGAGATTCATATTTTCCCCCAAGACCCAGTGATAAATAACTAAAGACAAAAATAGCTCTGAAGGACACAACAGGATAATAGTAATAAAATTAATAATGAAGAAGCAGCAGGTAATATGAATTGAATGTTACGCTAAGCATACTGTTCATCTTATTTAATCTATGACATCATCCCTAAAGTTGCCCCTATTTTTTAAACCAAGTACTTGCTAGATAATATGTGCAATTCATCCCTAATGTCTCTCAATAGTGACTCAGTCTCAACCTTTCAACAATTTTTAGTTAGGTGGTAAAGGAGAGGGGCAAGAATGGGGAGAAATGGAAGGAAAAGACATCTGGCAGAGGAAGGACATCAGTGGCCATCTCTACTACTGGTCCTCATCTCATAAGACTATCCCTGGAGTCTAGCCTCCTGTTTGTGGTTTTGTTCATTATGGCATTGCTATTCTGTGTGTATTACTGGGAATTAAACCTCGGAAGCTGTACATGCTAGGCAAGAATGCTTTCACGGACTGAGCTATATTTCCAGCCTTGTCATATTTTTGTTTGCATGTTTGTACTTTTCATGCTTTGTTTGTTTTCATTTTAAGACAAGTCTCTCTAACTTGCCTGCACTGGTGCTGAATTTCCTCTTTATCCCAGGCAGGCACTGAAATTGCGAGTGTCCCGTCACCAAATACCTAGAATAAAAGGCCTGTACCACCAGGTCCAGGTTTCAGGGTTATTTTTATTATGAATGCTATAAACTAAATCTGGTCCCTTTAGTAACAAACCAGTTTTAGTTGCTGACACCTAGGGTTTAGAGACCACTGTGTTTGTTTGCATAGAACATCTGATAAATCGAACCTTCCTACTAGCATAGCTGCAATAACTGGTCACCAACCATGTATGTTTAAGGACACTGTATTCTATGCTAGCCTATCATAGGGTAATCCTGAAAAATAACTTGGTCAAGGCCTTGTACTTACAAAATATATCAAAGTTAGACTTATGCCCTTATTACCAAGTTGCACAGTGGAAGAATTCATCATTTAAATTCAAATGTGTAGTCTACAGTTAGGTTACATCTTCTACAGTTTACTATAAAAATTTAAAAGTAATTATGTTTTTTCATGAACTTCACAATTTAAAAACAATATTTCTCTTATCTTTTGAGGTTATAATTATATCATTTCTCTTTTCCCTTTCCTATCTAGCCATCCTTGCTCTATTACAATCTCATGGTCTCCTTTTTTATTAATTGTTGTTACTTATGTGTGTGTGTATGTACATATTTGTGTGTGTGCGTATTTGTGCATGTGTGTATTCCTAAATATGTAAGAACAACCTGCTCAATCTGTACTTATCTGTATATTTTCAGGGCTGACAGTTTGGTATTGGATAACCAATTGGTATGCTTTTCTTTGAGGAAGACTATTTCTCCCACTTCCAGCATTTCCTATTTGCCTGTACTTCTTTGTGTAGAATGGACATCTCATGGGCTTTCATCCATTCACTGTAATGTGTCTATTGATGTTGTTCTTGTTCTACTCATGTGTAAATAGTCATGTTGGTGAGACTCTATGAATGTAAATTCTGACATGCAGAGGAGACACAATCTCATACTAAACACCCTGTTTCCCTCTCTTGAAATTTTCCTCCCACATCTTCTACAATAATGAGCCTTAGACATGAGAGTTAAATTATAGTTGTATCAGTTGAGACTGAGCTCCATAACTCTGCATTTTAACTGCCTGCATTTTTTTCTGCAAATGGTCTTCATCTATTGTAAAGAGAAGTTTTCTTGATTGAGGGCTGAAGACTATGCTTATCTGAGAGAATGTCTTAGTTTATTTTTCTATTGCTGTGCAGACAACACGACCAAGGCAACTCATAGAAGGAAGAGTTTTTAGGGCGACTTACAGTTTCAGAGGGTTACTTAGAGCCATCATGTCTGGAAACATAGCAACAGGCAGTAGGCATGATGCTGGAGGAGTAGCTGAGGACTTACATCTGATCCACTAGCAAAAGGCAGAAAGCTAACTATGAATGACATAGGCTTTTGAAACCTCAAAGACTACCGACCATGACAAACTTCCTCCAACAAGGTCACAACAACTAGGAACTAAGCATTCGAATATATGAGCATATGGGGCCGGCAGGGTACTGGAGCACTAGCTGACACCTTCCATCCTTATGCAGGCTTCCAAAAAGAAATACAAAATACACACTTTAAAGAGGGAAAAAAAAAGAACACTTGAAAATGTAGAAGCCATTGTTTGTGCTGAAACAGATAAAGCGAAACTGAATAAAGATAAAGAGATGGCCTCAGGGCAGGACCCCACCCAGCTAATCCTCAACTTGTAAAAACAAAAGACCCTAGGAATTATCTGTTCCTACAGAGTAACAAATAAAAGCTTGTGCAAATGCAGTTCAAGGAAGGGGCCAGAGTCCATCCCCTTAGTAGATGTCGGAACCCTGGGATGTATGCAAAGGAAAGCTGCATAACAGAGTCGAAGCAGCCCAAGAGAGAGAAGTGTGCTGCCCTTTGACATCAGACCTAAGAGCTTCAGGATTTTGGAGTTTGCTCTGCTGTATTTTTAACTATGTGTTTGTCCTCTACTTCCTCATTATCCCCCCCCCATTCCTCCCTTTTGAAATAGTAATGTATATTCTATGTTGGAAGTATTCAATTTTTTTAATTTTATATGGGGTTACAATTAAGAGATCACCTTGAGACTCCTGAATTTGGACTTTTAAACTATGCTGAGACTGTGAAAGACTCTGGGACCTTTTGAAGTTGCTCTACCTGCATTTTGCATTATATGTCCACAAGCCTATAGGGGCTAAGGAATAGAATGTGACAGTTTGAATATAAATGCCCCCTTTAGCCTTTTATATTTGAATGCTTAGTTACCGGTATTTGGAAAGGAATACAAAGTGTGACCTGGAGGAGGTGTGTCACTGGGAATGGGCTTTGAAGTTTCAAAAGCCCATGCCATTCCCAGATAGCTCTCTCTGCCTTATGAGTGGATTGTGAATCAGATGTAAGATCTCAGCTACTGCTCCAACATGCCTGTCTGATGCCATGGTTCTCGCCATAAGTCTCATAGACTCACCCTCTAAAATTGTAAGGCTACACTAAATGCTTTCTTCTATAGGTTGCCTTGGTCACAGTATCTTAGCATAGCAATAAAAAAGTAACTGAGGATAAAAGGCCAAACATGTATAATATAATGTATCTAAGGATTATGCTGTTTTAGCAAAGTAGCAGTTGGAGGTTCTCTTTCACAATCCATGACTTCACTTGCCCTGGGTCATTTTCCAGGTTTCCAGTACCAGACACAATCTCCCTTTTGTTGGTTATTGCCGCTGGTCTGAATGCCACTACTGCACCCTTAGGACTATTATAACCTGATGGTCTTACTGTGCTTCGTAGGTATTATAACTAGGTAGGATTGCTGGCTGCTTCCCTCCTTTAGACTACCAAATGGTACTTTCTGGCACTACAAAGGCTACTCCTCAGAAAGAAGGCTTTGGGGGGCTGTTCCAGTTTAGGGGCTTCTGGACTCTATGTCTTAAGTGGACAGTGCTTTCAGCAATAGGGACTTCCCTTCTTCCTTTGGGGGACAGCAATAGCAGGAAGAAAGAGAGCCACAGGGTCTGGCTTGGGCTTTGGAAACCCCAAAGCCAACCTACTCATGTGACACACGTCCTCCAACAAGGTCACACCCATTCAAAAAAATGCCACACTTTTTAATCTGTCTCTAAAGACCATGGTTCAAATATTTGATCCAATGGGAGCCATTCCTATTCAAACCACCTTACCTAGGGACTGTGTACACTTTTGGAAGTATTTCTTAGCCATTTTTCTTTCTTCTCAGGTCCCAGGCCCAATTTTTTGAATAGGTAATTTGGGTTTTTAGTTTGTTTGTTTGTTTGTTTATTTTTGACAATTTTGTTTTTTAATTCTTTATATATTCTGGATATTAATCCTGTGTCAGATGTATAGTTGGCAAAGATTCTTTCCCATTCTGTGGGCTTCCTCTCTATTTGACTGATTCTTTAGCTGTGCAGAAACATTTTAGTTTTATGAAGCACCACTTGTGAAATATTTATCTTGATTCTTGGGCAATTAAGTCTTATTGAGAATGTCCTACCCTACACACACACACACACACACACACACACACACACGATAGATATTGCCTCTATTTTCTTCTAGTGTTGTTTCAGGTTTCAAGTTTAGGTATTTGACCTATTTTGTGTTAGTTTTTATGCAAGATGATAAATACAGGTCTAATTTTATTTTTCTATATGTGGAGAGGCAGTTCTCCCAGAACCATTTATTGAAGATGCTTTCTCTTTTCCAAGTTATTTACTTGGAAAAATATTCAGTGGCTGAAGTTATGTGTACTCATGTTTGTTTGGGTCTTCAATTTTCTTCCATTGGTTTACATGTCTGTTATTGTGCCAGTACCATAGTGTTTTTGTTATTATTTCTCCATCGTAATTCCTCAAGCATTAGGGCAGGGAGGGGGAGGATTACAGTTTACAACTTTCAGGTCACATGCTATAATGAAGGAAGGCAGGGCAGGAAGCTGGAGGCAAGAACTAAAGCAGAAGCATGGGGAAGAACACTGTTTACTGACTTGTTCCTCATGGTTTACTTATTTCTTAAACCTTTTATTGAAAATAGATTTTTTTCTTACATAATATATCCTGGTTGCAGATTCCCCTCTGTCCACTCCTCCCAGTTCCTCCCCACCTCCCATCCCATCCAGATACACTTCCATCCTGCCTTTCATTAGAAAACAATCAGGCTTCTAAAGAAAAAAATCTTAACACACTAGACAAAATCTTAACACTCTAGAATCGGACAAAACAAACAGAAGGAAAAGAGTCCAAGAGAGGGTATAATAATCAGAGATCCAGCCAGGCAGTGGTGGCACATGCCTTTAATCCCAGCACTTGGGAGGCAGAGGCAGGCAGATTTCTGAGTTCTAGGCCAGCCTGGTCTACAGAGTGAGTTCCAGGACAGCCAGGGCTACACAGAGAAACCCTGTTTCGAAAAAAAAAAAAGAATCAGAGATCCACTCATTTACACACATAGGAATCCCATAAAAACACTAAACTGGAAACCATAATAGCTACACAAAGGACCTGCTGAAGACCCTTGAAGGTCCTGTGCATGCTGTCTCCCACTACCAGTGTGTGGAGGGTCAATAGGTGATTTGAGCTGTAGTAGTGTTCTTTTACACATTTTGGCCTTTGCCTTGTCTTCTTGGTGGATTTTCCCTTTGATGACTTTCTCTAAAGCTTCCGGTTAGTTTTGGTTTGAAGTTATATTAAAATGGCTACACCATTTTAAAACGCAATAGCTTGCTTCTTAGGTCCATTGCTTGGAATGTCTTTGCTTGAGCTTATGTCTATCCTTGGTGTTAAAGCATTACTTCTTGTATGCAATGGAAGAATGGATCCTGTTTTCTCCCATCCATTCTGTAAATCTGTCTTTTTTTATTGGTGAATTGAGACCACTGACATTGAGAGAAATCAATAACCAATGACTACTGATTCCTGTTATTTTGGTGGTGGTGGTGGTGGTTCTGGTAATGGTGTGCATGTTTCCCTTCTTTTAGTTTTGCTGATATAAGTTTATTTCCTGTGTTTTCATGGGTGTAGTTAACCTCCATAGGTTAGAGCTTTCCTTCCAGCACCTTCTATAGGGCTATATTTATAGACAGATATTGTTTAAATTTGATTTTATCATGGAGTATCTTATTTTTTCCATCTACAGTGACTGAAAGTCTTACCTGGTATAGTAGTATGGACTGCCATCTGTGGTCTCTTAAGAGTCTGTAGCACATCTGTCCAGGTCCTTCTGGCTTTTAGTCTCCATTGAGAAGTCAGTTATAATTTTAACAGGTTTGCCTTTGGTCTTTTTCCCTCTCAGGTTTTAATAATCTTTCTTTGTTCTGTACATTTAGTATTTTGATTATTGTGTGCTAAATTTTCTGGTGTCCTATCTATTTGGTGTTCTGTAGGCTTCTTGTACTTTGATAGGCATCTCCTTCTTTAAGTTAGGGAAAATTTCTTCTAGATTTTTTCTTGAAGATATTTTCTATGTCCTTGATCTGTGTTTCTTCTTCTTACTGTTCCTATGTTTAGTCTTTTCATAGTCTCCCAGATTTCCTGGGTGTTTTGTGTCAGGAATTGTTAGATTTAATACTTTCTCTGATGTATCCATCTCTTCTATCGTATCTTCAAAGCCTGATATTCTTTCTTCTTCTATCTCCTATATTCTGTTGGTGAGGCTTGCCTCTGAGGTTCCTGTTCATATTCCAAAATTTTTCATTTCTAGATCCCTCAGTTTGGCTTATTTTTATTTTTAATTGACTCACTTTCAGATCTTGAATGATTTTATTCATTTCTGCTCACTGTTTATATTTTCATAGATTTCGTTAAGGAATTCATTCATATTTATTCATCCATTCATGTCCTCTTTAAGGACCTCTATCATCTTCCTGTAGGCTGTTTTAAGGTTTTTTTCTTGTGCTTTAGCCATGTTGGATTATTCAGGGCCTGCTGTGGTAGGGTTGCTGGGCTATAATGGAGATGTATTGTCCTGACTGTTAATATGTTTTTAAGCTGGCATCTAGGCATCCAAGTTTGAGAAGATTGTAATTCTAGGTGATGATACATTTTTTTTCTTTATAAGGTGGGTGTATTGTTCCTTGGTGTTGATTGCCCTGTCTGGTTCTTAGTAGAGCTCGAGGGGACTGTGTGTTGCCTGGTAGGAAATTCTTTTGGAATCCTGGTAAAGTGTAGCCCCTAGAGGTTCCAGGTAAAATGTGTTTGTAGGCATTGGAAGCTGACACTTAGGAATGAGGAGGGGATAGGAGAGGAGAGGAGGGAGGGGCTTAGGAGGTCCACAGGAGGGAGGATCTGGGTGTTCCACCAAGATCTGCTTAGTCCCTGGGAATGTGGGCAGAGAGTGAGGAGAGGCCACAGCACATGGCCTGCTACAGACGAGCATTGTTCTTTTATCTTACAAAGTAATACTGTATTGTATGTGCTTGTTAAATCTATCATTTTGAAGGCTAGAGAGACAGTTTAGATTTCAGTACCTACATAACAAGCTGAGTACCTTACCAGTATGAAAACAGCCATATTACCAGATGCAATGCAATCAACAGTCTCTTCTGGCCTCTGAGCAATCCTGGGCATGTTTATCCACATACAGATGTGCGAGTATACTCACATACACAAATGAAACATTTTAGTGTTTTCCATGACAATTTAAAATGTGCTACATTTATGGACACTGTTTTTGATAGCTCATTTAAAAATATTCTGTGACTTTCAATAAACAGTCCAGATTCCTTTAACCACTATGAAGACCTGGTCTAATACACTTATCTCAGGCTCTAACCTTCAAGTTAACCTCACATTTCTACTGTGTCCATGTAAAAGCCAAACCAAACCTTCAAAAACCTTTTCATAATGCTAGCGACTGGAACAAGATGACCGATTTCTGAAAGGTTAACCTTGCTAACATCTACAGTACAATTAAAGAAACTTCTTACTGGCATTCCAACTTTCCTAGGACTTGTCTTTTGGAGCAAAATAGCAATTATGCGCACTGATAAACATGTTAGATCAACTCTTAACTCTTTATTATCACTAAACTATAGAGGGTTCTTTTGTTCTTTACATGTTCTTCAGTTAAAATGGGGATGTGCTTATAACACGAAAGTAAGACTGAGAGGAGACACTGATTTTATGTATACTGTTAGCTTTGCCTCTAGGAAATGGCCAATTTACTTAGGAGTTTTATCACCAAACATTTTTAAATTACAAGAGTAAGTTTTTTCCCTTACAATTTAGTATGTAGTCACTCCCCTCACTCTAACCCAAACCACCCACTAGTGTGCACTGCTGGGAGAGCAGAGCATGAATACTTATCTGATACTTCAGGGATTTATACAGTTCTAAATGGACTTACTTCAACCTTCAAGCTCTTCACTAGGAACAGGTTATCTTGGATCTCTTCTATACAGACACCAGCACAGATCTTTCCTTTCTGCTTTTGGTTCAATGATTCTGCCTCTGACTATATCTGCTGCTAAAATGGCTGCTTAGCAGTCCCATTGCTGACTCAATTAGGTGCTGGGATTCTTCCAATTATAGCTTCAGTGTGACACCCCCCCCCATCTACAACAAGTGACCTCAGATGTCACCAGGGGCCTTGAATCTTGGGACTAGCCACCATTTACCCTTCTTAAGTGTGTAACTCATTTCTTGTTAGCCCCTGTATTATCCCTCTTAGTTTGTTTCCTTTTTTTCAATATTCTGCCTATAACAATATTTGTTCATTTTCAATGTTGGTTTATTACCCAAAGGCATATTTTCATCTGTTCAGAAAGTTCACTAAATTTCCAGAAGCAAATGCCAGTACTCTCACTCATGGGTCTTCAAATCTTTAAAGGAGCAATTGAGAATAGCATGGCAGAGTACTGGATTGTGGAACTTTGATCATACAGAACCTGAAATAATTACCTTCCAATTTAGAATCTGATAATAAAAATATAAACAAGGGATTCTTAACATACATTGTTGAAATTCAAGGAGAGATCTGATGTAAAATGCATACTACATATGAAATGACTACCAAGATGTGGTTCATTGTCCTTAAGTATGCAACCAAGATACAAAATAAACATGTGCAAATTTTCAGCTAGTTACAGTCCCCAAATGTGCAGCTCATATTTTTACTACCATGGTGAAAAAAATGCATAAATTACCATTTTTAGCCATGTAGTATAGCAGAGCTAAGTATGAAACATCAATAAAGACTTCCTCTCAAGGAATCTACTTAACAGGAAAGTTTCACACATGATATATGCTATGAATTAGAGACGATGGAGCAAGGTGGCATGTGAACACAATCTGCAGAAAGTACTCTTCCAAGACACAGCAAAAGGAACAAGAATGTGTGAAGCAAACTATCAGAATAAGAGTCATGGAAATTAACTCCTTACAAATAAAAGGGACTTCTAAAACTCCTAGTAACCACAAAGTAAAAATTTATAATAAAAAATAACAAAGATTCAAAACATATTGCAGGATAAGTCATTTAATCACCAAGTAAAGGTGTAAGACAGTAATTATCAAAGCTCCAAATTCCAACTCTTAATGTCTCCCTCAGATCAACCAGAGTGAGATGTTAAAACCTTGGATAGGCAGGTATTGTCTTTGTCCCTGTTCAGAAGAAATTTGAAAAATGGAACACTGACCACTATCAACTCTTAATATTAGAATATTGAAGTCTCAGAGGGAGAAACTAGAACAAACAGAATGGCAGTGAAACTCAAGGAGACATGGGAAAAGAAAGAAGCCCCTCAACCCTGCTGCCTGAGAATCAAGACAATCGGAAAAATACAACATTGAATCTTCTTTACAGTCAAACCATGTCTGGCTCTCTCTGTGACCTGTACATAAGAATAATCCGTGAAATACATTGTGATCGTATTTTTCTTATCTGTGTCTAAGCTTGTATAGTACAACTCACAAATCATGTGATTTACTCAGGAAAAGTGTGCTTCAGGTATATGCAGGCATACCAAAATGCTTTCATTTAATCCTTTAAGTAATTTGAGTGATGTACCTTCAAAACCTACCAAAGTTGTGTATATAGCTAGTATCAAGACAGTTAAATAAAACTTGGTCTTGAGAAGCCCACATTTTCTCTTAAGACATTCTATTGCATCCTTAAGTCAGTCTCCTTCCCCTGCCTCTTTCTTTGCTTACGTTTAACCCTATATTAAAACTTTTTTCTTCTTGGTCATGAAGCACATGCCTGTAATCCCAGCACTTGGGAAGCAGAGACAAGACGATCCCTGTGAGTTGAAGGCCAGCCTGGTCTACATAGTGTTTTCTATGACAGTCAAGGTTGCTACATGGAGAAACCCTGTCTCCAAAAGAAAAACATCACCACCACTAACAACATCCCTTTCTTAATCAACTCTTCTTTCGCTTTACAAAAAAGAAAAGAAATAAATTCACTTCATTCAATTTTACATTTAAAAATACAAATAGATCCAGAGGAAAGGGATGGGATAAGGTATTCAATATGAATGAAAACCAAGAGAAATTATAAGCAGCCAACTACTAAGGGACAAAATAGAATTTGAAATCAAATATAGTAGAAAGAGAAGTCAACATAATGGTGGAGATGCCAACTGAAAAAGAGCAAATAACAGTTATACATAATATATATCGAAGTATACAAAGAAATAAAAGTGTAAAATAAATATTAATAAACCTAAGTGAAGAGACAGACTCTAATACATAGTAGTCAAGGACTTTAACAGCCATGCTCATCAACAGCAAAAGCATTTAGACATAAAATCAATGAAGAAAAAAAGAATTAAACTAGACACTTGGGGCTGGTGAGATGGCTCAACAGGTAAGGAGATTTGACAAGCGAATCTGGCAACCTTAGTTCATGACCAACAAAAGTTAGAAGAAAAGAACTGAGTCCATAGAGTTGCCGTCTGACTTACATATATATGTCATAATATGCACCCCATCATGGCAATAATAATAAATAAAATCTTTAAACAATAAATTTATCCTTCATTAAATGGAGATAATAAACATCTAAAGAATACTCTAAAAGGAACAGTTGGAAGGCTGAGGCAAAAAGATTATGAGTTCGAGGCCATGCAGGCTATATGGGCTCAAGCCTAGCCCAGGATACATAGCAAGATCTTGTCTTGAAAGAAGAAGAGGAGGAGGAAGAGTCCATTCGATTACAGGGAAATAAATGTTTTCCTCATGAGCACATAGAACGTGTTCTGTGATAGATTATGTACCAACAAGGATTTTTGCAAAGGAAAATCCTACCAACTATTTTTCAAATCACAAAATGGGAAATCTAGAGATGAAAAACATAAGAATAGTTTAAACTATACAAGTGTATGAAAAATAATTATCTTTTGAAAAAACGATGGAAGCAGGAAGAATTTTAGAAACAGCATGGTTTTTTATTTTTTGAAGAAAGGGTTAGCTGAAAGAACTAAATCCATGTTCTTGTTAAATTTAAAGAAATAAATTGCTGCTTAAGGAAAAAAAATACTCAATAAACCTTGAAATGGAGAAAAGGAAAAAAGACTCAAAGAAAGAGACTACAACTGACAACAGGGGTGCAAAAATATCTCACTAGAGATTATCATCAACCACTATATGTTCGAATTTTGATAACTTAGAAATGGAAAAATTCACAGAAACAGAAACATTACCAAAGCTACGTTAGGGAAACTCAGAAAACATAAACAGGCTAGTGGTGAGTAATAAAAAGTTTCCTGCTTCAGAAACGCTCAGGACTAAAGAGTATCATTAATTAGTTCTATCAAACATTTATAGAAAAAATAACATAAAATTTCCTAAAGATATTTCCCTTAAACAAAAGAAATTCTTCCAAACATGTTCTGCAAGCTAGCATTAGCTTTCTACCAAAATCAGACAAGAACACCACAAATATTATAGTCTAATATTATTTTTACATTATTACTCAACTTTTCATGCAATGTATTTGATCATATCCTTTTCTTTCCCCCAAGTCCTCGTAGATCTTCCACAGCTCCCTACGCACCAAACTTCACATTCTTTTTCTCAAAACAAAACCCAAGAAGACAGAAAACACTAAACAATAAAACAAAACAAAAAACACACATACACAAAAACCATGGAATCTGTTTTATATTGGTCAACTACTACTGAGAATGAGGCCTAACCTGGATGGAGTATTGCTGATCTATCCAGTATCACTCCAATAGAGAAATTGAGTTTTCCTTTTCCCAGCAGGTAGTAATTGGAAATAGCTTCTTGGTTAGATGGGGCTTTGTACTCACTTCCCCTTTCTCTGTGCTGAGATTTTTTCTGGCTTGAATCTGTGAATGTCTTGTACATGCTCTTTACAGGCTCTGTGAGTTCCTGTGTGTATCAGTACTGCTGTGTGTGGAAGATACCATTTTCTCAGAATCCTCCACCACCTGTGGCTTTTACAATCTTCCTACCTCCCCTTCTATATAGATCTCTAAGACTTGAGGAGAGATCATAATACAGTAATTCAAGGCTGAGTGCTCCAATGTCTCTCACTGTCTTTATGTTGTCTGGTTGGGGGTCCCTGTGTTAAGTGCTACCTACTGCAAGAAGAAGCCTCTTTGATGAGGGTTGAGCAGTGCAGTGATCTGCAAATTTCATAATTTATTCTTGATGAACAGAAACACTCAACTCTTCAACAAAATACTAGCAAATGAAATCAGCACGCAAAATGATTATGCCCTCTGATCACAGGAATGCAATGGTAGTACAATAGTATAAAGAAATGTATGTGATACATCACTGTTAACCAAAGGAAGGATAAAAAACATATGGTCACCTCAACTCATAAAAAAAAAGCATCTGATGAAATCTGTAATCCCTCTATGATCAAAACATGAACACAGCTCTGCATAATAAAGGCCATATATAGGAAGGCAACAGCTACATTATGCTAAGTGAGGAGCGGAAGAAAATGTTCTCTCTGCTACATCTCAACTATGTATGACAAGTGCATACGCTCTCAACTCTTTCATTAATCATGGTGTCTGAAGCTTTAAGCAGAATGAGTGGGAAAGAGAAGTAAATAAAGGACATCAGGTTAGAAAGGAAGGAAAACTGTCAGTGTTTACACATGACATGAGCTTCCAGAAATCAAGAAAATACTAGTAAACTATTAGAATTAGTAAATGAGGGCCAAGCCGGGCAGTGGTGGCGCACGCCTTTAATCCCAGCACTTGGGAGGCACAGGCAGGTGGATTTCTGAGTTCGAGGCCAGCCTGGTCTACAGAGTGAGTTCCAGGACAGCCAGGGCTACACAGAGAAACCCTGTCTCAAAAAACCAAAAAAAAAAAAAAAAAAGTAAATGAGGGCCAGCACAAAGGCTTACCAGGTAGAAGACCCTTGCAGAAAGACCTTCTACCCTTGTGGAAGACCACAAATCCAGAAATGAGAGTGTGATCCACTAGAACTCACATGAAGGTAGAAGGGGAGAACCAACTCCACAGAGCTGTCCCCTGACCTTTATCCATATGCTACACCACATGAAACACCCCAACAACCACAATAATAAGGAATGAAATGTCTTAAAACAATATAGCAGCAGTATTTTATACTACAAAAGGCAATTCCATAAAAGGAACCAATAAGTAAAATAATATACTAAGAATAAATTTAACTTAAGTGATGAGATAACCTTAAAAAAATGAAATTATAAAATGTGGATGAAAAAATTAAATAGCTCTCCAAAACACTGGAAGATATTCTGTTGTTATAGACCAGAAGAAACAATATTGATAAACATCATATTGCAAAGCAATGTACAATTCAATGCAATCTCCATCAAAATTCTAATTAGCATTTTTTTTGCTGTGAACTTAAATGAGAAAAATTCAAAAATAGAAATTTCTGAAAATAAGACATAAATATCACCAATATAATTAATCGTTAGGTAATCACAATTCAAAGCCAGTGGGTGAAATGGTTCATGAAGATAAAGGCTCTTGCCATAAGCCTAATTTGATCCTTGGCATCCACGTGTTGGAAAGAGAGAACTGAGTCCCATAAATGTCCTCTAACCTCCACATATATGTTGTGGCACACATGTTCTGTGCATGCTCCCACACATTCAATTAGTTAACTAACTAATTAATTAATACAAAAACGTGATGAGGCATCACTGCACTCTAGTAAGAAAAGCTATTATCAAAAAAACTAAGAAAGAGCTAGAAACATATTTCAGTCCCTAAAGTGCCTGTTGTGCAAACATGATAATTCGAGTTAAGAGCCCTTGTATCCATGCAAAATCCAGGTGCAATAAAGCACCTCTATAATCCCAGTACTGGAGAAGAGTGGGGACAGAGAGAAATGAATCTCGAAAGGTCTTTGGACAGCCAGTCTGGCTAAATCAATCAACTCCAGGCTCAGTGAGAGAAGTCCTGTCTCAAAAAATCAAGGTAGAGTGCAGTCAAAAATGGCATCTGGTATTGAACTCTGATGTTCACATACATGAAAGGAGCATGCACATGGTACATGCATGCGCACGTGCACACACGTGCGTGCACACACACACGCATGTATACACATACAAAGTCGAAATATAACAAATGTTGATGCGGATATCAGTGCAAGGGAACTTACGGCCACTGTTGGTGGGAATGTAAATGAGTACAACCATTATGGAAAACAGTGTTGATGCGTCTCCCAAAATTAAAATAGAAGTATCATATGATTCAGGGGGTCTACACTCCTTGTTCATTACAGCACTACACAGAATAGCCAAGAAGTGGAAATAACCTAATTGGAACAACAGCTGATGAATATACAAAGAAACGGTGATCCATATATACAATATGATTTTAGAAAAGAATGGCATCTATCACTTGTAGCAAGATGGGTGGAAGTAGCTATCCTGCTGATAAGCAAAATATGTCAAACACAGAAACAGAAGCAATACTCACCTCACTCATATGTGGAAGTTATTATAGAAGTATAGAATGGTAGTAGTTATAAGAACTCAGGGAGCTTAGAACTCAGGAATGGAAGAAGGCTGACAGTGGATAGTGAGTTTATAAGTTGGAAAGGAGCAAACAGCTACAGTGAAGTGGTTGTAGATAATAAGGCCAGGAAATGGGACTTTAAGCTTACACCTTGAGAAAATTGTCATGTTTTTAAAATAAATATGATTAGCCTGATTTAAACATTGTATAACACATACATCTATCAAACATTACACAATACTCAAAAGATATGAGTAGCTTTTTACATTTATGTATTAGTTGAAAAATAAAGCATTTCAGATATGCCAGATAAGTTCTGGATAGCTAATATAGCCATACTGCCTACACAATGTCCTATTGTATACTTAAAATGTGCTGAGAGTAGATATTGCCTTAAAGAAAATTGTATTTTTAATTGATTCTTTGAGAATTTCATACATGCATACAATGTATTTCTATTATAAGTACCTCCTACTCCACTCTACCAACTCCACCCACATCCTCCCACACACACCTCCTTCCAACTTCATGTCCCCCCTATTTTTTTAAAAAAAAAATGTTTTTATTAATTCTTTGAGAATTTCATACATTGCATTTTAACCATATTAACTTCCCTCCTCCAACTGTTCCCAGATCCACCTCTTTACATACCCACCCAAACTATGTGCCCTTTTTTTTTTTTTGGTTTTTCGAGACAGGGTTTCTCTGTATAGTCAAGGCTGTCCTGGAACTCACTCTGTAGACCAGGCTGGCCTCGAACTCAGAAATCCACCTGCCTCTGCCTCCCAAGTGTTCTCTTTTTAATACAACTCTAAGTATAATTTGTGCTGTCCATCATCTTAGGAGTGTCCATCTTATCCACTGGAGTACAGTCAACCTCACAGGGGCCATACCCTTAAAGAAAACTGACCTGACCTTCCTCAGAAGCCATTAGCTGTCAACAGCTCCTCAGTTAGGGGTGGGACTTGTGAACTCGCCCCCATTCACTGTTGACTGGAGGTCTTGGGTAGACAACCACAGCTTCTGTGAATTCACGAATGCAGTGAACCTGTCGTGTCCAGAAGCTGTCCCATTTATTCATGAGCACCATACAGACAGGTATTCTCTGTACTTTGACTAGTACATTCCAAAACTATGAAAATTAGCCAACAGTGTGGAAGCTTCCAGGTAATCAAACTTGATTTCTCCAATTCTTGTAACCAAAGTGAGCAGTGTTTTTTCAGCAATGGTGCTGTCATCATTAAGTTCTGGTGGGCAATCAACACCAATGGCAATAGCTTTCATCATTTTGGGGGTCTCTTGGCCTGACAAACCACTTGACAGGACATGTATCACACCTCTCACTGAACTTTTCTGCTTGGCAACCTATAGTTCATGGGAGAAGCACTATTCTCTGAGTATTCCAACTAAATTCTTCAGTAAGTTTCCATATGGCCCTTTCAAATGTTCTTACTGTTAGTTTCTTTCTCCTACTTCCTCTTCTGCCCTCCCTTTCTTCTCCCTATTTAAACCTCGTCCAATTATTTGGGAATAGATCTTATGTTGTATTCTCATAGCTTAAAAAAATCCTACCACCCAACTTCCCATCCTCTTTTTAAAATTAATAACCCATTAAGTTCATTTAGTGCTTCCTATTTGTTTGTGAGTACAAAGCCATTCATTTATACCCAGAGACTGGGGCTGTTCTCAGCCTTAGTCTGAGAAGCTTCATTTCCCAGTGTGCAGTAGTCAAGGCCGAGCCTCAAGTCTGATCAAAATTCAGAGAATGAGTGTGAGTGTTCTGCACTAAATAGGACATCATTATCAACCCGTCTCTTAGTGTCAAGTCTTGGGAAATATCAAAGGAGAGGAGGCAGAAAGAATATAAGTAATCTAGAAAGCATAATATAATATCACAAACATGCAAAGTCTTTCTGTTATCTAGTCTCATGCTTTTTTCTCAGCAGTTTATAATCGCTATTATGGAGATATTTTTACTTCCTTAGCTAAATATATATATGAGAGATTGTTTTTCCTGATTTGTTATATAGCTCAAAATTTTGACACATTAACTATGCATACAGAAATTTCTCAATCCCAGCACTTGGGAGGCAGAGGCAGGTGGATTTCTGAGTTCTAGGCTAGCCTGGTCTACAGAGTGAGTTCCAGGACAGCCAGGGCTACACAGAGAAACCCTGTCTCGAAAAACCCAAAAAAAAGGAAAAAAAAAAGAAATTTCTCATAGGTTTTTTTTCAAGTTTTAAAAAACTTTTATTATTTTGTGTATGAGTGTTTTGTTTGCATGCACGTATGTGTAACATATGCACCTGGTATCCTCAGAGAGCAGAAGGTGGCATCAGAACCATGGAAATGGAGTGAACTGACAGTTGTGAGCCACCATGTGGGTTCTGGGGATTGAACCCAGGTCCTCTGAAAGAGCAACCAATGCTCTTAGCCATTGCTCGAGTCCCCAGTTCTGAGAGTTTTATCTTTTTTATTGAGACATAATCAGGAGTAATATGATTATTTCTTTGTCTAAAATGTCAAGAAGTATAATTGAATGGATATGAAAATGAAACTTTGGTCATGTTTCTGATTTTAGAAGAAATGATTAAGTTTTCCATTTCAATATATTAATGTGAATTTTTCATATGCAGGTTTTTAAAAACTATTTTAGATATATGAGTGCTTTGTCTCCATGTATTTATGTACACCATATGTGTGCCAGGTACCCTTGGAAGTCAGAAAAGGGTGTAAGATCCACTGGGAGCGGACTTATGGATGTAAGTACTAGGAACTGAACCCAGGTCCTATGCAAGATCATGAAAACACCTTCATATTTTTCTAAATTCTTTGATGTGTATTGTAATATTTCCCTGTTGGTTTCTGACTCTGTTAATTTGGCTCCCCTCCTTCTTTCCTTTGGTTAGCTGGGCCACGGGTCTGTTGACCTTGCTTATTTGATTTTCAGAGTATTATAAGGGACCATTTTTAAAAATCTATACTCCAATAAATTGGAAACTCCCCCTAAAAATTCAGAGAAATCAGAAGCCTTTCTGTTAAATGAGACAGGCCCGCCCACTATCCCCACTCATTTCAGTACAGTGCTTGAAGCACTAGCTGAAGCAAGAAGGCAAAAGATCAAAATTAAGGGATGTAAACAAGAAAAGAAGAAACCAAATTATCCCTATTTACAGATGATATGCTATTATATTTTGAGACTCCAAAATTTCACCAGAAAACAGTAAACTACTGTAATGAAGAGTCTTTAAAGGACATTTACATTTGATCATACATTTTAAGGAAAGAATGCAATAATCCACAAGAAGATTTTGGAGAAAATTTAATAATAAGGAACAGCTAGTACTTGAGAGTGTATCTAGAACATTCCGGGATAAAGAGGAGGAACAAAATATGGGTAAAATACAAGAACATGGGGTAAGGAGCAGCTAGTACTTGAGAGAAGAGTGTTTCTAGAACATTCTGGAATAAAGAGGAGGAACAAAATATGGGTAAAACATAAGAACTGGGGATTGAAGAATAGCAGTAACTGAGGTCAGGGGGTAGAGTGCATAGTATCTTAGAGGTCATGAAAAGATGACTTTAATTGAGATTTATGAGACCTATTCAAAGGTATTTCAGGGAGAAAAATAACATCTGATCAATGTTTTAAGGGGATCAATTTAGGCCAAAGGCAAGTAAGGAGAGCACTAAAGCTATACTCCTAGCTAAGCCCTGGCTCCAGAGCAATGTACCCTAGCTCTGGTCAGAGTGAGATCTGATCTGGGTGCTGGAAGGAGACATTTTTAGGGAGATTTGGAAACTTCTTCTCTACCTGGAGACAAATAGACCTTTGGACATTCCTAAGAGCCTGTATCTCCTATCCTTCCCTCTCCTCAGAGGGAGGGGGGGAGGGAGGGAGGGAGGGAGGGAGGGAGGAGGGGAAGAGGGAGAGAGAGACCCACTACTGTCTTGAACTAAAATTGGATGGTGGTTAAATTTCTTCCCTATAGTGAGAATTCTGGAATTTTGGTTTCTTTAAAAAAAACCATGGAAAATATTGTAAGAATGTGCTTTCATTTTAATCCCAGGTGTGGGATATGGGCCTGCTTCACACTGCCCGCAGCAGCTGGCTATGAATTGCCTCCTGCTCTAGCAGAGACATAGTTTTGCCAGCTGCAGATAATTTCTACAGTTGTGTGACATTTGGAATTCTGGGAGTTTTTCAGAGGCTACATGAGGGTTAGTAGCTGTTGGTCACTCAGAGGTGGGTGAGGTGGTGGTGGTTGTGGTTTGCTAGTAGTCGTGTTCAAAGAAGAAACAAAAAGAAAAAAATTATATTCACAGATCTCTCCCCCCTCTATTCATCTTTCCTATCTAGTTATAAGGGGTGAAACTGGGGAGATAAAGTGTGGGAAAAGAAGAATCAGCAAAATGGCAAAGACCAGCTAGCTAACCTTCCCTCTCCCTCTAGAAGCTATCTGGTCTCACACTGGTGGTAGCTACTCTGAGATGAGACTATGGAAGCCCTTCCTTTTTAGTTTGCTTTTGGATGCCTACTTGCTAAGGCCATAGGACTGCCTCCTTCTATATCCACACTTATCTAACCAAAGTGTTCTTTTTTTGTTTTTGTTTTTGTTTTTCGAGACAGGGTTTCTCTGTGTAGCCCTGGCTGTCAGAACTCACTCTGTAGACCAGGCTAGCCTCAAACTCTCGAACTCAGAAATCTGCCTGCCTCTGCCTCCCAAGTGCTGGAATTAAAGGCGTGCGCCACCACCGCCCAGCCAAAGTGTTCTTTAAAAGAAAAAGTCCACAATTAAACTGTGAGATATGTGGATCCCACAGGGACTTGGGCACGATGGAAGATGGTGGGCTCACCTTATCAGGGACCTGGGTGCACCTTAAGAGAAAGCAACCATACGGATTGGCTGATGACCTCATCAAGATGGAGACACCCATGTGATTTGGCTGCCATCTTTGCTAATGTCATTTTTTCAAAAGGACAAGTGTCATGTGACTTCATCCCCATGCCTCCAATATCACTTAAGTCCTGTGGAACAATGGGGTATCTCTCAAAATATCTTGAAACTGTGGAAAGTCACCTGTTCTCTTGTTCAGAGGAGACCTCACTGAGCAGACACTATCTAGTGTCCAGTCTATAAAGACGGGCGTCAATAGAGAGGAAAAACATTCCTCCACACTTTCAAATGAAAGGTCAAGGTCTTTGACTTCCTCATACAGATGGATTAAGAGAGAGAATAGAGGAGTCAGAGACGACCTTTCCAAGTACAAGTGACCTTAGGTCCATATCTTCAACTGGCACTAACAGTAAAAAAAAAAAAAAAAAAAAAAAAAAAAAAGATTAATTTTGGCCACTTATATGTTCTTAATCACATGAGAGGAAAGGGTACCCAGGATTAAAGTGATCAGTATGTTTCCTTAACAGTCCTTAGACATATGAGATGTTATTTGGACAACTATTTCCCACTAATTTATCTCTTCCTGACAACACTATCTCTTTCTATATTATGAGGTCCTATGTCCTAACCAATCATGTTCCCTGATTAAAGGAGGCTATCAGATACCTTGCTAAATTCACAGATTTCGGGAAATATTCAAGACATCCTAGGACATTACTAGACAATTCTAAAACAAAAAAAAAAAGATATTTCCCCTTTACAGAGTTAATTAGATGCTGTTGTCTGGTTTGTAACGTCAGTAAAGGAAGTCTGGATTTCATTCAGATTTGGTCCATATTGTGTCCCACCCCTGGACAATACAGTTGGCATATGGGTAGAGGCATCACTTGCTGAGAAGGTACTGCCTATAGGCCTTCTACAGGATTCTAGTAAAAAGGTTTTAGTATACAGTGAAGCCAGCTACACAATTATGCCTCACCTTAGTGAACCAAACTTATGTTAACTATGATGTTGAATAATTTTCCATATTAAAAGTTTGTCTCTTAACATTCTCTCTGAGTAACAGTAGAATAAACTCAACAGCTGACTTCTGAACTTAAACTGGCTGATGAACGGCTCCTTAAACTCTTGAGCCAGACAAATGTTCTCCTCCGTGGTGTACACCTCAAACCTTAGAATTTTAGCAGAGAAATCATCAATCATGTTGATTCCTGTGACAAAGCCTGCCAAGGATTCTCCATGGTTTTCTTGCCTATTCTCTTCCTCAATTAAAGGCAGAACTGTCCCAGCTATTTTTCTATGCTCTTAATGATAGTCTCGCTTTCTCTATGTTACAGATGCTACCCCCCTGTACAGCAAGCTTCAAAGACATATACTCCTACCACTTGTGTTCTGGATCATCATCACTGGGTAAGTTTTATCAGGGACCCTTAGATCAATCTCTCTTGAGCCACCCTGACTCCTGCCCCCTCTCCCATCTACCCTTGTTAGTAGGGAGAAGCAGTTAAGAGCAGTCAGTACCACCCAACTTCCTGAGAGCAGTTAGGCTGACAGCTAGGAGCAGGGAATAAGAGCCCAGGGGTTAGATAGATTCTCTAGTATGCAGACAGATAGGGAGAGGAGCAATAGCTAGGTAATAAAGCTGGCAAATTTCCAAGACGGCTAGCCTCTTCCTCACTCTCCTCATTTGAGACAAAAGCCTAGCAGCTTAAAACAAAGGGTTTGCAAGCTTCCATCTCCCACCAGCAAGCCCCTGCTGACAGACTAGCTCAACAAGTTCAGTCTGGATCCCGACATGTTACACAACACTTGTAGGCCAAATCGACCATCCTATCTTTTCTTCAAATTAACCAACCCTAAATCCGAGGAGGGAAACTCTTCAGAGACTTAAAAACTGTGTGTCTGCAGTATGCTTGTGCTACTTCACCACCCAATAAACACATTTCTTCAACTGCTAAAACAAATGAACAAACAGGAAGTAAATGAAAGAAAATACCTGAGGTTTCTGTCCTCAGCAAATACAAGGATGGAATTACCATGCTAAAAGGACAAGACTATAGGTTATACATGCCTGGTGATGAAGAAAGGAAAACAAGAATTAAGTAGCTGGTAGATATAAAAAGTATGATTTCGATGGGCACGATTTTAGCTCGGTGTATAAAATTGAAGACTCATCCGAATGGCCTGCACGGTTATATGAACTCATGTGATTAGATTTCATTAAAAGGGAATATACGTAGAACAGATATAAAGATTGAGCTTTGTAGGACCCCAAAGTTTACAGGTAAAATGCATGGTTTAGCAAAGGAGATTGACAGAGAAGATCAGAGGTTAAAAGGGGAAAGAAAAAAAAAAAAACAAGACAACGATAAGAGCCTGGACGCCGCAGAAGGAAAATGATTTCACACCAGTGGAATGACTAAGGTTATCTTTTGCTATACTAACTTGGAGGTCATCGGTGACTGGCTTTCCCACAAACATTGTCAATGAGATGGCGCAGACAAAGGCTTACAGCTCAAAAGAGCAAAAGAACAAATAGGATCAACAAGGAAAAGAGTCAGAAGTGTGGAAACTCACCCTAAACATAAATACCTTAACTCCACAAATCAACAGACAAAAATTGGACGTTTGAATCTTAAAACCAGATCCAACTGTGTATCCACTACTTCAAACATAACTATTCTGGTTAGTTGCTGGTCAAGTTGACACAAAGTGAGAACAATCTGGGAAGAGAGAACCCCCAAATGTGAAAAGACCTCCATCAGATTGGCCTGTAGACAAGTCCGTCGAACATTTTCTTAAGTAATGATTGCTGTAGGCAGGCCCAGCCCACAATCGGCAGGCAGCACCACCCTGGGCATATTGTACATAAGAAAGCAGACTAAGGAAGCCAGTGGGAAAGCAAGCCAGACACTCTTCCACAGACTCTGCTTCAGTTCTTGCCTCCAGGCACTTGTCTTGAATTCCTGTCCTGAATTCCCTTCATGGATGACTGTGATAGGAACATGGAAGTTGAAATTAGCACTCTTCACTCCAAGTCACTTTGTGACTGTGGTCTTTACAAAAGCAACAGAAACCAAACAAAGACATCACCTCCCTGGCAAAGAAGGACAGGATAGAAAGGAAAGGAAGACAGAAAAATGGTATATTAAACACAGAAAAGCAGCAAAGAAATTGGGCTAGCCATCTTCATATCTAACAAAATAGACTACAAGCCAAACTTTGTCAGAAAAGATAATGAAGTTCAGTACATATTAATAAAGAGAATAATCCATCAAGAAGATATAATTATTGAATATACACACACACACATCAAACTTTCAAGTATCTACTTCTCTCAAACTTGTACTACTGGGTCTAAACAGATTGATTTGTAAACATACAATAGCTGTGAGAAATCTCAATAACTCATCTAATAAGTAGATCATCAAAACAAAAGTAAATAAAATAGAATTAAATTACAATATATTTAAGTGGGTTGAAATGATAGCTTTAGAATATTGCATCCCATAGCTGTGGAATGCACACTGTTCTAAGTAGCCTATGGAACTTTCACAGTTTAGGCCATCAAGCAAGTCGTAAAAATAGAAAATTTTGAAATGATTTCTGGTATCTTTTTTTTTTTTGGTTGTTTTTTTTTTCTTCAAGACAGGGTTTCTCTGTGTAGTCCTGGCTGACCTGGAACTCACTCTGTAGACCAGGCCGGCCTTGAACTCAGAAATCCACCTGCCTCTGCCTCCCAAGTGCTGGGATTAAAGGCATGTGCCACCACCGCCTGGCTGATTTCTGGTATCTTATCCTAGCACAATAGAATAAAACAAAAAAATCAACATCAAGCCGGGCAGTGGTGGCACATGCTTTTAGTCCCAGCACTTGGGAGGCAGAAGCAGGTGGATTTCTGAGTTTGAGAGTTCGAGGCTAGCCTGGTCTACAGAGTGAGTTCCAGAACAGCCAGGGCTACACAGAGAAACCCTGTCTCGAAAAACCCGGCCCCCATAAAACTTTTGATCCATAATTTATCCTGTCTAGAAGAAATGCAAGGCACGAGGGAGAAAGCAGAGTTTGAAGGAATGGCCAACCAATAAATGGCCCAACCTGAGACCTATCCCATGGGCAAGCACCAATCCCTGACACTATTAATGATACTCTTTTATGCTTTCAGGCAGAAGCATGTTGTCCTCTGAGAGGTCCCACCCAGCAGCTGACTCAGACAGATGCAGACACCCACAGCCAAATAGTGGATGGAGCTTGGGAACTCTCATGGAAGAATAGGAGGAAAGATTGCAGGCCCCAAAGGTGATAGGAACTCCACAGGAAGACCAACAGAGTCAACTAACCTGTACCTCTCAGAGACTGAGCCACCAACCAAAGAACATACACAAGCTGGAACATATGTAGCAGATATACAGCTCAGCCTCTATGGCTGCCTTGTGTGGCCTCAGTGAGAGAGGATGTACCTAATCTGGCAAAGACTTGATGTACCAGGGTTGGAGGATACCAAGGGGGGCCCCCACTTTCTCAGGTGAGTAGAGAAGGGACTGGGAGGGGGAGCAGCATTTGGGATGTAAATAAATAAATAAACAAATAGAGAGGCACCTCATGTCATGGCCACATACACAAAGGAGGAGGAAGAGGAAGGAGGAGGAGAAATATTATAACCAAGGATGCTACATTAGAACAAATTAAAGAGCCGGGAGGTGATGGCGCACGCCTTTAATCCCAGCACTTGGGAGGCAGAGACAGGTGGATTTCTGAGTTCGAGAGTTTGAGGCCAGCCTGGTCTACAGAGTGAGTTCCAGGACAGCCAGGGCTACACAGAGAAACCCTGTCTCGAAAACAACAACAACAACAAAAAAGAACAAATTAAAGAGCTCTCAGACAAGTAATCCACTGGCTACTTACAAATCCCACCTTACAAACAATAAAGCTCTGAGCTGGCTCACCCCAACATCCACCCCACCTATGAACTGTTGTAGCACATAAAGGGGCCGGTCATGGTCATGAAGACCCAAAGCTGTGGGATCTCCATGACACAGGGCAACAAAGGGATATCTGAGAAGAGTCCCAGGGATGATCCAATGTTGACAGTGTGGCAGAAGCCAGAGGTCTCGGAACAGACCAATGACTCACTGCAATGAACATTTGCAAGGAAAGCTGTATGGCCTGAAGGGTATACTGTGTGACATACTGCGACATACCACAGCTTCCAAGGCGAGATTTTTGTTTGCTTATTTTTTGGTTTGGTTTTGGGGGGAGCTTGGAGGGAGAGAGGGCAGATATGAGGGGATGGGGAGATGGGTGGGATTGGGGTATGTGATGTGAAATTCATAAAGAATCAATTAAAATTTTCAATTAAAAAAGAAAAAAATTTCAGCACTTGGGAGGCAGAGGCAGGCGGATTTCTGAGTTCGAGACCAGCCTGGTCTACAGAGTGAGTTCCAGGACAGCCAGGGCTACACAGAGAAACCCTGTCTTGAAAAACCAAAACAAAAAAAAAAAAGAAAGAAAAAAGAAAAAGAAAAAAGATATGCAATGTATTATTAATAAATGCAAATGATGCTCTAATGAGATGTTTTAGACAAGCTTGAAGAAACAGGTATATGCACTGTTGAAGCATATGTTAATTGATCCAGACTATTTATTAAGATTTTAAAAATGCTCTGGAGGTAAAGCTCAGTGCTAGAATCCTTATAAAGCATGTGTGAAGTCCTGGATTCAATATCAGCCCTGTTTTAAAATACTTAAAATGTGGATACCTTTCTCTCAGTAATGTCGTGTCCAGAAACCCAGTTATATGTGTCCAAAGTGACATGATTACATCAATGTATCATTATCCCTACTTACATATGAATATGAACAAGGATCTTACCTATACTAGTTCATTTCATCCTCACAAGCCTGAGATAGTGCCACTTAGTATTCACTTTAATATGATGCAGCACAAGGAAGATAAGTTTACTTTTAAAGAAAGTGAGCAAAAGAATCTCTCTTTCCCACCATGTGTGCTGTGTATTATATAGTCCCAGGAATGTCTCTCAACTTTCAAACTTATTCCTTTACATTTCAATGTTACTCTATTTGCTCTCGTCTCAATGTGGGCCATCTTGTCAATGTACCACTCACACCTCATCTTTCTCCTGCTGACTGATTACTAAAGATTTGGCTCCAACTGTAGGTCACACAGTTGCCTCCTCATAAAGCCTGCCATGACTTGGAGCATCAAGCTCCCTCTTTAAAAATCCCACAGCATCATCCAAAATTACTTAGTATGGCATTAGGATTATAATGATTTTTAAAATTAGTTTATTATTGGTGTGTGTATAATGTGTGCAGGAGTGTGACACACATATGGACATCAGAAGACAACTTTCAAGAGTCAGTTCTCTCCTTCCACAGTGACTCCCAGGGATCAAACACGGGTTGCCTGTGCTTTTACTAACCACTTTGCCACTTTGCCAGCCTTTTACAATTTTTTTTAATTTATGCACACACATGTGCATTTGCGAGTTCATGCATGCATACATTCGTGTGTGCATTTGTGTGTGTTGCTTAGCCACATTTGGTGGCCTGGGGAGAAGAGGGGCTGAAGAAGATGCTGGGTTTTCTCATCTATCACTGCCTTATTTCTCTGAGACCCAGTTTCTTACTAAATCTGGCAGCCAGCAAGTCCCAGTGACCCTCTTGTCTCCTCTGCTCCCACAAAGCATTGGGGTTGGTGTTTTGTGTGGATGATTAAAATTTGAACTCAGGTCCTTAGTGTTGTACAGGAAACATTCTAACCCATGGGACCATCTGCAGCCCCTGTATTCTTATATTATTTCTTTAAAGGCATCATCTTTCTCCCTCAGAATGCAAACACAGTTTTACATGAACTAGGTTATGGTTTACTTTCTCAAGGAAAAACTTTTTCTCTGTGAAGTAATTACTTGTTCCCAAATTTAATAAGGTATAAATGCCCAAACTATGTATGTCTGTAATATATACTATGAGGCTTTACTGTATATACACAATGTAAAAAGATTACCACTGAGTCTTCATTTTAGTTTTTAAACTCCTCAAGAGAGAGTCCATAATTTGTCTATAGCCCTGGCACTAGAGAGACAGCACTATACCGGGCACTCAGTAAATTTTATATTCACCTTGTTTAAAACCAGGGGCACACTTGCAAATAACAAAGTTCCCTACGGGTTTCATTTTAGTCAGAGAAAATGGACAATAACCAATATATAATATGTAAGAGTGGGTCTGATGAGGAACTCTTGAGACACTGCTTGGATATTAAACATATCCCTCCATGGTGGCAAACATGAGAGAAATGAAGCCATGTGGCTATTAGAAAAGGATTCATGCCAGGCAGTAGTGGCGCATGCCTTTAATCCCAGTACTTGGGAGGCAGAGGCAGGTGGATTTCTGAGTTCGAGGCCAGTCTGGTCTACAGAGTGAGTTCCAGGACAGCCAGGGCTACACAGAGAAACCCTGTCTCGAAAAACCAAAAAAAAAAAAAAAAAAAAAAAAAGGAAAAGAAAAGAAAAAAAGAAAAAGAAAAAAGAAAAAAAGAAAGAAAAGGATTCACATATAAAGAATGCTAGGTCGGAAATTCCAGTGGGTTGAATACAGTGAGTGAATGGGTTAAAGGTGGAGACTGTTGCATACCAGGGCAAGCACATTGACTTTCAGTTGGAATCAGACAGGAAAACACTTGAAAGATTCGTGAGGAAAAGCAATATGCTACCATTTAGGTGTAACAACTGGGTCATTCTAACTAAAGTGTTAGGAACAAAGACAGAAGAATTGAGGCTACTTAAGAGACCGTTATAATTCTGTAGGGGAGGGAAAATGACCCATTGGACCAGCTAGTACAGCTTGATGGTGGTGAGAAGGGATTTGATTTAGGACTTCTTTTACTATGGATAGAGATAATCTCATTTGTTGGTGTATCTCTTACACTCAGATGACAGTGACTGCTCTGATGAGTGGGTGTATAAGAATACATTGCAATTTACTGGGAAGGGGAAGTCAAGTTTAAGAGGAGTAGGTTGGTGCTAACCATGGCATTTTAAATTCTGTGCTTCAGCCAAGCTAAACATAAGACAAATTAAATGAATGAGTAAACACAGTTCTCATTTATATCCTACAACTAAAAGTCTGTTCTCTACTCTCTCTCTCTCTCTCTCTCTCTCTCTCTCTCTCTCTCTCTCTCTCTCTCTCTCTCTCTCTCTCT